>NW_010203728.1:40825-99518 GCF_000695765.1 Mesitornis unicolor | reverse complement strand
TCTCTTGTAGCCCCGCATTTCACCAGGATCCCAACCCATGCTCTGGAGTCTCAGTCCCAGCTCCCTACACTGAGAGGCATCTTTTCACCTGTCATCAAGAGCTCTTACCCTACACTCTGTGGGCCCCATCAGCCATTGCCCCAGGACCTGCAATGCAGGAAGCAGGGTTGTGAACAGCTTTCTTGCACGTGCAGATGTGTCCGTATCAGGCTACACTCACTTCCAGCTGTGACCCAAAAGTTCCTAATGCTAGTGCATATTATTTATTTAATATTTTTTTGGTCATAGTTTTGAACAAAAAAAATTTCTATTTTTGATACTGGTCTAGCAGACAAACTTTAACTTGTTTGTAGAATTGCTGCTGATGCTTTTAGCCTTGTAATACACAGAGATAATTTCAAGGATCTTTGTGGCCCACATAAGCACAATTCTCTGCCTCTTAGATACATGGCCATAACAAGCATATGGGAAAGGCTAACTCAGGAGCAGCCACCCATGGTTAGTGTTTCACATCTCAAAGAAAAGTGGTTACACTTCTACTGTAGAATTGCTGTACAGGGTATAGCTGATCAGCACAGCCTACAGTTTGCTGATTGGTTTGTTTGGTTTTTGTTTTAGTTGATTTGTTTGTTTGTTGTGTGTTTGGTTTTGTTTTTTCTTTGTGAGCTGATCTGATGCTGACGTGCTCATGCTTGGCCCCATCCTCACTTATCCTGCATGTGTATTGCAGTCTGGACACTCTCCCTGCTCACCTGGACCTGCAATCTCAGCCAGGCCTCATCATGTCCTTGTCTCCACAGGCCTGCCCAGCCATCCTGGCTCAGTCTGGCCCTGGCTCTCCTCAACCAGCCTTATCCTGCCCCTACCTGCAGCATGACATCCCTGCCTGGCTTCTGTCACTTGTTCTGTGCAGGTAGACCACTATAAACTAAATAATGGAAAAGGTCACAAGATACATTATGTATCTATTAAAAACACAGAGAAGAAAATATTTGAGGCTATTAATCACAAACTTCAGTTGAAAAGTTTTCTTGAAAACATTTTTGGGGGTTTATAAAAGCTGAGGTTTTTCCCTTTTCCTGCCGTTGCAGCCCATTGCATCCCCACACTGAACAGCTCTGTCTCCCTGACTGCTGGGGTGCACCAAGGGTGCGGTCAGACTTAGACCTATGATGTAAGGTACTGGAGGGCATTTCCAAATCTTTCTGTTTTGTTTTGTTTTCAGCCAAAGGCTTTTCAGCTGTCAGGTGTCCTCTCTTTCCAACAAAAATAAAAGATTAAATTGTCTGCAGAAAGCAGACACATTCCAAAAAATGTCCTTCTAAAGAAAACTCAATATCCTGTTGGAAAACAGCTTCAGTGGAAAACAACCAGCAAGAACCTTGCGCAGTTTTATCCCAGGGCCAGTTGTTTCTCTTAAAACCTAACCCACTTTCAGAGAAGTACAACCTGCAGTTGTTCAATGTGAGAGAAGGAAAAAAACAGAAATCATATTCCAATGGTCACTGAAGAAAGTGTGACAAATGTGAACACCAAATAAAGTACCAAGCATCTTTGTTTGATTAAGGAGACTGAGACATAACTATGCAGACCATACAGTTAGCATTACTGTTGATCTCCTTTAGGCATTTTGCCAAGCATTTTGACCAAAACAGCATTTGTATATCAACATCTTATAATATTAGCACTAATATATTATTTAAGCTGGAAATAGCATTCAAAGCCTGTTATAAAGCATTTAAGTGAGCTTAAATTTATGTCGTTGCATTATCATCTGTAACAGAACTTATACATGATTTTTATCAATTTAATGTTTTTTCAAGCTAAAGAGAAATGAAGCACTGGACATTATTGATGCTGTATTCATTCAATATAAAATATTTTATGGGGATTATAATGTTGGCTAGTCCAATACCTGTATTGAAATAGTTTTATTGTTAAACAAGTACTGCATAATTGTTATTAAAATAAAAAAAAGAATAATATGGCTGAAATTATCAGAGCTTTGAAAATGAAATATTAATTTCAATTACTAGTTATTATGTTGCATTTCATGTTATTTAGAGACATAGGTTCCATGTAAGCAAACATAGGTTCCGTGTAAGCCATAAGTTCAAATATAAATCCTGTTAATATTTCCAAATTAGTTTTGTGTAATTCTTACTGCAAATGCAAAATGAGTTTACCAGAATGAAAGACAATTAGGAAGAGTTCGTGATGGCTTAAAATTTCCCATAATGAAAAGCTAAGGAATGATTTACATAACAGTAAAGTCATCAAAAGTAAGCTTAACTGAGATTTAATCATGATACTATATGACCGCATACAAATTAAAATTCAAGAGAAAACTCTTTGCCTCATGTTCGCAAAAGCAAAGAACATAATTAAGAAGTAATTGAATCAAACACTGGTTCAAAATGCAAATAAGTGTTAATGAATGTGTGTTCATTGCTCAGACAGTATTAACTAGCCAGCTCTTACCAAGAGGAATAAGGTAGCTGAAGGGTTAAAATAATGATATTTTGAAAACACTTGATATCATTAAATGCATTGATGAGGCACATTTGCCCATAATTTGTGCGTAGTGGTGGTACCAGTATTTTTCTGTCCATGCTTTTGAATTTCAGTGTCTGAAAATGAATCCCATTGTTCCCTTCACAGAAAGAACCTACAGACTATGCAAAAAATGCATCAAATGTGCCCAGAGCAAGCAGTTGGTTCCTACAACTTCTTGAGAGAAAAAAAAATCATTCCTAGTTCACTAGTGTCATCTGGTGGCCACACTGAAAACAAATATTATATTTCATAAGATTTTTGCATGCCTTGTTAAGAGCTGGCTGAAGAGACCCCTGTTCCTGTACGCAACCTCACCACAGAACAGAAATCCTTCTCTTCCTGTTTTCCAGTTCACATCTTGTTTTGCCCTGCTCATTTTGTTTTCCCTCCTGTTCTTCATGCTGATTACCCTTCTCTTTGGTTCCCTCTGATAAAGCACAGATCCTAACTGAAGTCCATAGAGGAAAGCAGTGATCCCTGGTGGGTAGGTAATTCCTCATAATACCATGGAACATCTGGGAGCTCTCATTAATAAAGGGAGACTGCTTTGACATCTGTGGGGAATACCCTACAATTGAGCAACTGTCCTGCTTGTCTGGGTCTCTGAGGTGCACTTAGGGCTGATGTAAGAAAACTAGAACTACTGGGCTGTGACTATGAAGAGAGCAGTTGAGATTTGAGTTCCATGAGAGACGAGAGATTTTAAATATGATCTAGGTTTAATTCCTGACATCTGCACTATTTATTCTTCTTTCCCATAACTACTCCTACTGCTCAACTACTCTTTCTTGACTCCTGGGAGTGAGTAAGTTCAGAGATGAACATGATTAACATGTACAAGGGATGGCTGAAAGCTAGCACATGCTTGTGACATCTGCTCTTACTGGAGGAGCTGGAAACACTGAAGAGCAAAAGTCAAGTTTCTCCTTTGCTCCATTCTTGGGAGAGCCAGGAATAAATAATGGTTCATTCTTGTTCGTGAGAATGCAAAATACAAAGAAAGGTAGAGCGAGCCAGTGGCTTGAGAGGCCAGCTAGCTCATAAACTACATGTGGGGAACATTTCCATAGAAAAAGATTTCTCTGCATACTGTTGGAGATATTCAATGGCTTACTTAAATATATGTTTTATATAAACAGATCATATCTTCAGTTGCTGAATTTCAGTGACTATCTGATGAAGCTGGTATAAAGAATCAGCTTTATAAAGAGTTCATGTATTAACATTGTATTTTAATCTTAAAACATTTTCATAATGCAGATAGCTTTTTCACAGAAAAATTATCATTGCAATATTCCTTTCTTTCATGTTCTTGTGAATGCACCCTAACTCTGCATTCACTACTCCAATGTCAGTGAATCATTAAGGCAATGAATACAGGCATAAAATTCAACTGAAATATCAGGCAAAAGAGAATATCTGTCATATTTACTTCCTTCCTTATACAACAAAGCCAGGAAAAAAAAGGATATATCTGACAGGAACCCTTAATATATTTTTAGTGTTATCTTTTGACTTCAAAATTACAAAATGGGCAAATTAAATGGTATAGGTTGAAAAAATTATTTTTTTTTCCTCTTTCTCACTGTCTGCCTCACTTTGCAAGTTCAAACAGGAAATGAAGAAATACTGAAAGCAGGATTAGCACAGATGACTGCAGGACAATATTCATAGTTTTAAATATTTATTTACTTGTTTCTTGTAAGTCTAAACATGCCCCTGCCTCTAAAACCTTGCTTTCCCTTAAGGCAAAAAAACCAGTCTAATTTCTTCAGACATCTTAGAGTGTGCTGATAGAATTCCCACAGTAGTTTCAAGAGGAAGAAATTATTTTCTGAGTTTATTATGCCAATTTTTTGAGACTTCTCCTGTTATTGTCTTCCAGGATATATATTCCTACAATAAACACCTCAAAAAAACCATTCAGTGAACTGCATTGTAAAAGCAGATCTAGAAGTGCCATGGTTTGTTTGATTTGCTAATCAAAATCATGGTTAAAAGGATGGTTAACCTCAGCATAAAAGGTCTTTAGCATTTTATGAGTACTGTTTCAAATGATCAAAATTACAGAAAATTTCTAAAAACTGTGTCCTCTAAAACATTCAGTACATAGAATGTGAAACACAAGAAGTATTAATACCAGGGCCATACTGGTTTATGTCTCTTTTCTCTGTTCTAATATAGAACAGAACTTCTTATTTCAAAATAAAAATATTGTGGTTTCAGTTGCAGCCACTACATTGGATTATTTGATCCAAAAATGTTTCTCTTTTTGGCTTGCTACACTAAAATCTAGCCCCTCAGCTCCCAGGACTGACCTTCATAAACAGTCTTATCTCTGTGACAAGCCAACCCACAAGCTTGGATACATTTACTGGAAATATTTGCAACTTTGGATTCGGCACGAACTTTGCTTTCTAGTCTGATGACAACATAAGAAGAACTAAATTCTGAATTTTGACTGATAAAATGTGGGTCCTTTACAGTAAAGTTGTTGTAATCTGGAAAGATTTCATGCTGTTCAAGTAAATTGTTAATGAATCTTAAAATGTCAAGAATTACAATTTGAGGTACGTTTTAAAGGGAGGAAATAAAAACTCTCTACAGAAGGAGAAATTTGTTAAATGTACAAGTTTAAATTTTGGGTTTTCCATCTTTGGAAAAATCTCCTATTGTCTTTGGAAAGAATCAGCATATAGTCTGCAAATGGTGAAGTAAACACAGAAAAAAACCAACTGCTTAGATCTTAAATAGTTAAAAATTCTATTTTCATCTCTTTCCAGAAGATGGTACTGTAGCATACTGTTAAAGACTCTTGCAGAACCTAACCAGTATTCCAGTGTGTGAGTGCTAAAACTAAAACTAAAACAAAAAGTAATTGAGAAGAATGTAGTTTAGAAAGTTGCACTTAAAACATCTAAAATGCAGGAAGAGTAATTTTGATCAACTACTTTAATGTTTAAATTTAGACATATTAGCTAACATCTAACTATTACTGAATAAATGGATTACAGTAATACTTCATAAAAGGAAGGAGAATATGTTTTTGATTCTGAAGATTATTTTGATATGCTTGAGGAAATAACACATTTAAATAAATATGTACTACATTGTCGTGCATAAAGCAAGCACAAGAGGACTACAGGTTTCAGAGCCTACAGTGCTAATGTTAATGCTTTTCTGAAAAGTATTTGTGAATTCTAAAGCAGAGAAAAGTTTAATAATTGCTATTTAATACAAATAAACAAACAAATAGAATATAAAATAAATTAATATTGCTGTGTCAAATATGTATTAGAAATGTGGAAGTAAATCTCTATCCAAATACTGTCAGTGTCATAAACTATGATATTCCTGAGAAAGGAATATTTTCTTGATATACAGAATTTAAGTTCTGAAGACTCTTCCTTATGTGTACTGCAACTGACTGTAAATTGTAGACCATTCCTTGATCTAAATCAAATAGAGGCATTTAGACTTGTGTGGGGAAAACAAACAAACAAACAAACAACAAACAAACCAACAATAAAACCCCCCAAAACCAACACAACAAGACCCCACAACAGTAATTTCTGATACTAATTTCAAATAGCACTATTTTGGGATCTATATGTTTGACTTAATTATCAATTTGTTGAATCAGCTAAGTTGCGTGCAGTTAAAATGTCTATCAGAAAACCGTCAAGTCTGATAGAAAAATTGATAATTTTCTGCTTTCTTGGTACCTTTCACCTATAGTTAACCTCTCAGAGTTAAACAGTCTAGGCCATAGATCAAAAACAAGGAGTTCTGTTTTCAATTTCTAACTGTATGGGTTGTTCATACCTTTCTAGATTTCAACAAGAGCCAAATGATGTTCAGTATTTCTTTCCTTGAAGGTGTGCAGGAACTCTAATTAAGTCAACTTTCTGTAATGGTCACGTTAAGTCATTTCTTTCTGAAAAAATCATCTCTCAATTAAGTGATTTCTTCAGTCACTGGAAAAATTTTCTTCTATTTTCTAAATGTTTGTTCACATTTTATAAGCCTTTAAAAACTGGACATGAAATCACAGTATCTGTACTCCTGCAACATGTGCAGAAAGAAAATACTTCTCTCTTCACTCCTATTGATTATTTCTTCATAAAAAAATTTTAGAATAGAACAGCTTTTATGTAACAGTCATCTGTGTTGCCGTGATTTTAATCTTTCCTTCATGATACTCCCCTAAAGAGACCAGAACACAGTCACAGGCTATATCAGACACTCATTCTTTCTAGGTGTGCAGCTTTGTACTTAGCAGTTTACACAGCATTTTGCTGAATGAATGTTGCCAGGAAAGCTACATCTCTGGATACAGCTATTCCATCTTCTGTTTCCCACCATGCTGCCAACTTCATGTCAGCTGTGAACTTTTATTAATTACTTATCATTTCAGATAATTAATGAGACTGTTGAGTACTTGGCCAACTGTCTTTCCATCTGAAATTCCATTAGAAACTTCTGTTTCTGTAGGTGGCAGCACCTCAACAATTTCTCTCTGGAGTCTGACAAACAGCTCTTAAACCGTTTCATGCACTCTCCTGTAATCATTCTGCAAATCTTTTGACAACACCATAAATCCACACATCAAAGAGTTGCAAGGGTAATTGCCTTGTTAAATCTTAGTCCCTAAAACCAAGAGACTATGATCCAGTCCTGGAAAAGGGTCCATGAAAAATCGAACCCTTTGCATACTAATATTACTGAAGTCCTTTCAGTTGTCTGTATTAACAAGCACTAGATATAGATTAAATATTGCAGCCATGACTCTCCCCAATAAGGTGTAAATCGTCCATTCATACTAGTCAGGTTTTACCAATAATCTTGCTAAGTTTCCATCATTTTTCCCCATTTGTTACAGACTTTAAGAAATTTTAAATTAAAATTCACATATTTTATTTTTAATTTGCTTTGGAAATATTGAAATTGCCTGTCCACTGTCTGTTGGAGCATCTACCATGCCTGGTCACATTGGACCCACACAAAACCCTTGCCACAGAACACAAGTTAAGGAGGACTTTTCTCCTACTAAAAAAAAAACCACAAAAATGAACTATTCATCTCTCTAACCAAAGCTTCTTCATTGCAGCATGCAAACATGCAGGCAGCAGTGTTTGTTTAGAGTGCCCCTGTGCGTCAGCATAGTTTGATTTCCTGCATTTTTCCAGATGTGACTTAATTTTTACATTTTTTCTAATGTAAAGTCCTCCAACTAAATGTCTCTGGATGTTGCAAAATATACGTGCAAATTAACCCTAGACACTAGTAGAACTTCTTCATCCCTAGTGGTGTCAATGAAGGGCTTAATCCTGAGATTTTAAAATGTTAACTCCCTGTAAATGTGGTTTATCTGGAAAGCACAATATTTGTTTAATAAGTGTGTCATCCTACTTTCTGAATACAGAACAGAATTATTTATAGAAGACAACTGCAACACTGATGATCACTGTCATCTCCATTCAGTAACAGACCATTACTGTTGCTAAACTTTATTATTACTGAAATCCTTTTAAAAATATTCTTTTCCTTTAGCATGGGCTGTATTTTAATATTTCTCTTTCTATTTATCTCTTTTTTCCTTTTATTTCCCTTTTGAGTCTTTCTTTGTCTCTCATGCTCTATTTTCATTTTTTCTTTCTTATCTCCTTTTCTCTCATTCTCTGGTTTCTCTTTTTTCTTTTCTCTCTTTTCTCTTTTCTCTCCTCCCTCTCTCCCTTCCTCCCTCCTTTCCTTCTCTCACTCCCTCTGGTGTCTCTCTTTCTCCTGTAGGTTTTTTTTCTCTCTTTAATTTCCAGTTTATATGTATCAGACTACTCTATGTCCTTCCCCAGTTGTTTTACATATTGTCTTGCAATTTCCAACCACTTTATTTACTTTTCTGGGGATTCAAATGAATTTGCTTCTTATTATTTTTATAACAATGGCTTTTCAGCCATGTAAGAAAGCCTTCTTTACTTTTTATATAACAAAATTTCTTTCAGTCTACTCTGTCTTTCTTTGTCTTTTCTTCAGAAAGATGACCGACTGATTACATGTTATCAGACAGGGTTGTTATAGCAAGAGCATGATCACAAGTCCCTAGGCAGTCATAATCTTCCAAAGCTCTTATTAGTTTTATCACACATAACAAGGCCTAAAATATGGTTTCCTCATGCTGGTTGCAGTATCTTTTGTATTATAAAATTAATATCTACTTTTTTTAACTCATTGTTGGTTTCATAAGTGCTCAGCTGCTTTTCATTTTACTGTTGCAGAGTGTCTGAGGAGTAAGCCTAATTTGTTCTCTGCTTCCACTCACCTACAAAGTCCCCCGTCCACCTTCTTGGAGTTTGCTAATTAGGACCTATGCATACTGGAAAAGATGTCTATCAGATCTGACCCTGTAATATTTTTCTATTTCCTCTGGTGTTGTGATCCACAGTATTACTATTTCCGAATATGAAATATTAGCTCCTATTCTCTGATTTTTTAGGCTTTCTTGTTCTTTTACCCTTCACTCTGTCATCTGTATGCTGCCTTCTCCAGCATCTAATTCTCTCAGACCCACTGCTGCCAATCTTTTCAGGAAGGTTTCTGGCTATTTTCTTTTTGTTCTCCAAGAACCATTTCCTAACCATGACAGGTTACTATGTGGCTGACACAAACCTGCTGCATGCTGCGATGTCAGAACCAAGCAGGATCCCAGCTCCATGCTGCTGGGCTGAGCAGGCAGCTCTGACATACAGGACAGCAGGCATGAGAGGAAAGCCATGGTTCATGTTGTCATGGACTAGTTCAGAGAGGGTTTTAGTAACATCTCATCAGAAATAAGTACTGAAATAGTGGGTTAGAGGTGAATAAAAGACTAATTAGCAGTGTCTTTGAACACTTACTGAGGAAGACTGTAACTGTATGGATGTGTGTGTGAGAGATATTTTTTTCTATATTATATCACTGAACAATGAAATTAAAAGATTTAGACAGTTACCATCTGTTGTGTCTGGCCTGCAAGTGTCCTGACACTCGGAGTTCCTTATGGCTGTGGCTTCTTTATTTGATTTTCTGGATTAGTGTCTTAATTACATAGCTGGCTATCTCACTCAGGGTTATATTATTTATAGAAATTTGGACAGGTCATAACAAAGTGAAAGTCACCCTGGGAACAGTATCTCAAGGAAATAACCAGAAATAGATACTATACAGAAAGGATAAATTTGTTTCTTTTATATGGGATTTGGCCTGATCCAGTTGTACTGAGCTATTTGTGAGCTTTTCCACTTCACTCCATTTCACTTCACTTCACTCACTGGATGATTGCAAAAACATTTCAGCTTTTCTCCTGAAAAAGAGAGATATTTTTTTTTTTGTATTAAAAAATCACTCAGATAGACTTGAAAGAAACAGATACAAACCTGTGACTTATGTACAAAAGGCTATTAAGCACTGAACTCTGATGGTTCCCAAACTCTTCACCAGTTGGTCTCCAAACATTCTAGACACCCATAGATCATCTTGTTCAGGGCTGCCTTGGGTTGAACTGCTAAGAGACAAGATCTAGATGAAAAATAACATCAAAATTCCTTGAGTGACTAGGTCCAAGAGTCAGAAAGGTTAAAAGTGAAGGAGATAGAGTTTCCTAGATTTTTTCCATAATTTCCTAAGACACTAGTACTCCTTCAAAACTTCTCCTCACACGCTTCAACTCCTACCTGTAGTGACATATGGAGTTTTGAGGATGCTGCAAATCCCAAACACAAGAATAACCATGCAGATTATTAATCTTGCTTATTAGATTATTTCTAAAATGACAAGTGGAGCAACTGGGATCTTAGGCTGTTATAGTTAGACAAGAGCAAACCCAACTTAGTTCTTTCAAATAACAACTATGGAAGCTCAGGTCTGAACGTGGAGATATACTTGATATACCTGAAAAATCTCTATAAGCTGTGGCAAGACATAGGATAATATATCATTCTGCATTTAGCATTTGCTGTCACATTTTTTCATCCGTGTCTGTAGGATGCTGGTCATGACCCTGAGTACTCTATAGATACTTAAGCTCTCTGAATTTTTCCTTCAGTCAAATATCCACAGATTTTGGCATCTAACTGGCTGACGAAAGTTTTCAATGAAACTAGTCTGACAGACGAATAACACAGATCGTGCATACTGTGGCTTGTATAAAGCAGGTTCTACTTTATTGCACACTGGTAAATTAATAGCTACAATGCCACTGTTTGCATCAAAGCACCATTAGTGCAGTTAGGATAAGTAGCCAAAATGTTTTACTCTGAGTGTATGGAAGATGCAGACGGTCCATCTATAAAGATAAAAAAGGAAAAAAGCTGCACTGAAAAGTCAGGAGAGACTGACTTATAATAGCCAGGTAAAATAACTGTAACCAACTAACAATATCTGTGTACATACACAGACAAAAAAGACAGGCACACACTCATGGGATAAGCAATCTCTTTAGAGTGTTTCATTAAAATGCTTTATTGCCTGAGAAGGAATCTATCATTATCTCCTGATTCTTAAGTAGAAAGTTTGCTGAACAGAGGATTCAAAAGCAATTTCACATCTACTTATAATATGATATTAGTATTCTATGACATAGCAGTGTAAGTAATGGCAAGAAGGTGAGCATGATAACAAGCAGAACGTGGAGAGAAATACAAAAGGATAGAATAAAGACATACATAGAGAAATTTGGCAAGGATACTGCTGTTAAGTTTCGATTTCTCCAAGAACTGGTATATCATTAAGGTAAAAACTGTTCCTGGTTTCTATCTTTTTCAAGACAGAGAAGTCTTCAAGACTATAGAAAACGAACTGTTAAATTGTCTTACAACACAGTTATAACAAACCAGAAAGCTTGTTCTAGATTCTTCTCACTTAACTTTAGGAAACAAATTTAGCATCTAATTTCGGAATATAGTTGCCACAGACTTTCTATATGTTATGTGTTGTAGAATAAACATCCACATAGAAAAATTTCAGATGACAGGAATGTAATCCTGTATTCCTTTGAAAGTTGGGGTTTTTTTCCCATAAGTGGGATTTTTAAGCCTGTAATTTAGTGAAGTATATTTCACCTTTCAAAAGATCTTTATTTTATCAAATCATAGCCAAAGTATTGTGAGCTCACAGACAGACTATGATCTTATATCAGCAAAGTCCTCTCATTAGATTAAATTCCAATTAAAATATTTAACTTTCTGGTTTCTTTACAAGTATTGAGCAGAAGAGACTGGACACTCACAAAAAAGTTGCTTATTGCATGCTATTTTGAATCAATTTTCATGTACTCACTGGGGTAGGGAAAAAGTCTGATGCCACTTCAAAGGAAAACCAAGCACGAAGCACCTAGTGCAGCCTCAGGAATGTTGGTGCTAATAGTGGGCTGAACAGTCATTCTTGGAAACAAATGTACTAATATGTTTTTTTCTTGCCGGATAGCTTTGTTTCCACCCAATTCAACAGTCACTTCAATCAGTGGCTGTAAGTATAATATAATGATTTCTTCAAAATGCATCCTGCTAGAAAATCTAAGCAGTTGCCAGAGAAGGAGTGTGAACAAATTATTTGTGTTGTCTGGAAATAATGAGGCTGTAGACTAAGGGCAAAAAACCAGAAGATTAAGTGCCAGTTTTTTTTAGTTTTATCATGCTGTCTTTTAGTTTCTAAGCTTATGGAATTTACTGCACACATAGTATCCTAACATTTCATTTTTGGTTTTCACTCAGAAATTTTTCGGAGTAGTAGAGACATATCTTATCAATAATGAATGTGTGTCACTATTATTTCTTGTAATATAATAAGTGAAGTGATTGAGTAAATCTTTATCCAAATGTTCCAAATTAAGAAAATGGCTCTAATTTGTGTAATATATATTATTTTATACACCAGACTACAAACAGGAGGTTCATCATTCACATCCTATAAAAAAAATATAAACTATTCCTAGCATAAGCTCAGCTGAATTTTTGTCTTCCACCTCTCCAACATCCAGTTAATTCCTTGCACAAACACATACCTACATAACTCCCAAACATGCATGAACACACATGACAAATCATTTTCAGTCTGTCACTTGACATTACAAATGGATCTGTTCTTACAAAAGACAGAGAAACCGTGCTTCATATATAAAGCAGAGAATTTATTGTTAGCTTAATTGAAATCTTAAGAGTCTATTCAAGAATCACTAAGAGTCCAAATCTAATTATTATAAAAAAGTAAAAGTGAATTAAAATTAATACTTCTCTAAAGAAAAAGTATCAATAATGATAATAATAGTAATACAGTTTAAATTGATATATAGACACTTCCTCATTTCTATCCCTTTTCCTGGTATTTAACTCACCATTCCCTTTCTCCTCTGGATCCCAGGTCAGTGGGTCAGTCTGGTGCTGGAGGTGTGTTGTCCAAAGTCCTCACTGGGAGGAAGATTACGTTAGTGTCAATGGCTAATTCTTTCTCACTCTAGGATCCACTTGGGCTGTTTTTTTATAAGTCCTCTAACACATTTTTGCACCTTTTTCTCATTCTTCATTGCTCTGTAATTCCAAGTTACATCTGAATTTACAATATATGGTCAATTTTGCAGATGTTGCCTACTTCTTTTATCTCTCTGCTACCCCTGAAACTAGCTTTGGCCAGCTCCTGGTCTGCATTTCTTTAACCGACCATTAGTGAGTTGTTTATAGCCATTGGGTCTCTGGTGCCAGCCTGTGCCCCTTTTTTTCTCATTCCAGTCCTGCACTTGTCTGTGCTGCATCCTGCCTCTCCGCCTCTAAAGGTCTCTGCTATTGTGCCAGGACTGAATGTCTCTACATGACATCATCATGTTAGAGCCAAAAATATCTCATTCTGCATGAAATAATTACTTGTCAGCACAACCTCTATAAAACTGTGGTTGCACGATCATCACGGTTTAAGCCAAGTAGACAGTGACAAGTAAAGGTAAATCAAACCACCCACAGCCACCTGTGAAAAAGAAATGAAAAAGAAATCTTACAACTAAACCAGGTAAAAGCAAATCCACAGGTAGGGCAAGACAACTTCAGACAAGAAAATCTGACAATCTTCAGTCCTCAAGCCTTGCAAACTCAATACAAAGCCTGTGGCCTTTTACTAGCAAAGACAATAACGTACTGTATGGGTACAGACTTACACTTGTTAATGTTCAAAATATTATCACTGCAAAATATCAATGTGGACTTGCCCATATCTAACACAGCAAATACAAAATAACTTTTCATAGTCTAGTTCAAATAAAATCAATTAAAAATAAACAAATTAAGTCTATTGACAAAGTTTCAGAACACAATTAAGGTAAAAAAAAATTCCATATAAACAGTTCTCTGACACAAAGGCATCCAGGCTAAAATTTCCTCTGAGGCAGTAAGTTTGACAGACAATGCAGGATATTCCTGAACATTGGTTTTGTTTCATACACTTTGGATGGCTCAAAAAGTTCTTGGAAAAACCTGTCAATCCCAGAGAATAATGCTGGGCTAAGATTTAGCAGTGCTTTTACTTTTCATGTGTTGTGAATAATGATCACTAGCTTCAAAGACACTAGAAATAAAGTTTTCCCAATGATTTATGAGTTTATTAGTATTTTCTAACACAGTTCCACAATAGCTAGTGTATAGTAGTAAGATGACTTCCAATATGTTTTGTAAAAACATAAAAAATTATGTTACATGAAAAAGAAAATTTCACATTCTCTTTTTCCATGTTTTTCACTGCAATGTGCAAAAATGTTCCATTTCAACAGTAAGAAGCTGAACCTGCCACCCAGTCGGTTATTTACTCTTTCTTTCTACACTGCTTTTCCTGTTGTCTAGGTCTTTACATAATATTCCAAGGCTGCGAGACAAATTACACTTTGCAGAGAGCTATGCTTTACCGTGATTCAATGAGTTTCTTATAACCAGGTAGAATAACACTGATTTTGCTAAACACACCTCACGTGTGGTCTATATATATGACCTAATTTCTCAAGTATACCTCACTGAGTGTTTGCCGAAGTTTGTCAAGGAAAAGCTGAATTGTGCTTTTAATTGTCTTTAATTGCACAGGACTGAAATAGCATTTATATAAAATGAGCCTTTGACGAAAGTGTGAATTACTACTTTTCCATCGCTACGTATCACTCTGGATTAATTTTCAAAGGCAACACCAGTGATAAGCTCTGAAAGGTGCTATGCCAGCCATAGTTTTAATGCTTTGCAGAGAGCTAATGTTGCACAGATTGCAATGGTGTCTGAAAAAAAGACCTGCCAGTCAATTTGCCTGTGAATCTATATGTCTTTATAGTCTGTTATAAATTAAAAGAAATGAATCAATTCACAACCACTCAGCTAGTCTTCCCTTGTAAAGATGTAAACAGGAAAGTAGTTTTGAATGCTTATCTTATTAACTACTCAATTAAATTATTTAGTAGGTTAAATAAAGCTGCCGACTCTTCCTTTGTGCTTGCTCTTTACTTTTAGAAACAAAATAGAATACAGTCAATCCATATTTACATAAAGATTGATATAGTTTAAATTAATGGTGTGTTAGACTAAAGAACAGTGGGTGAGACATGAAGCGGTGAATGGCTGCAATAAAATCCATTAACAAGACAGCAAAATGTGTCCTGAATTTTGTAGTTGCCAGCATAGAATAGAGGAATCAATAGCTTTCTTTAGTCTCAGATACACATGGTCTGCTATACTGTTTCTATGCCAAATATTAAAGACACCTTGCCGCAAAAAGCCCAAGCCATCTAAATAAAAGAACTTGGATGTCTTTTATTAATTGCAATAATACAAATTAATACAATAAAATAATACAAATCAAAAAATACTGTACAGAACTGGACTCCTCAATTCATGCTCACCACCATTCTTCATTCTATCACATCATTAAATTAAAGTATATCAGAAATATGCAGACACAGTTTATTTCTTCTGACACGTTGTACAAATAAAAGGCAATTCAGAGTCAAAACTGCATTTTACCAAACATTTTTTTTTTCTACATGGTTTTGGTTTAGGCTCATTTCTATTTCTAAGCCTACGCCTGAAAATAATATAA
This sequence comes from Mesitornis unicolor, assembly GCF_000695765.1. Taxonomy (NCBI): domain Eukaryota; kingdom Metazoa; phylum Chordata; class Aves; order Mesitornithiformes; family Mesitornithidae; genus Mesitornis; species Mesitornis unicolor. The sequence goes on along the minus strand of NW_010203728.1, from coordinate 83,873 downwards.
TCAGTCTTTATGGTGTAATGGTTTTCATAATTGACAATAACAATGAAGAGTATATTTTATTGTCAATGCATTTCTCTGATTTAAATACATAGATTTGTATGCAAAAGAACTTCAAAATCTATTTCAAAGCACATGAGTCACAGTGGATTCCAGATAATTATTATATATATAAAAAAGGCGGTTTCTAAGTTAGTGGTAATAGAAACTAATACCTATTTGAACTAAAAAGCAAATAGACAGCTTAGTGTGTACATACTGCCAACTTTTCTGAAAGGTTGTTTTTCATTTACAGGGAATTGTTTGCAACTGTAGATTTGTTTTCACCCATAATGAAAACTGTGCCACATAGCTTTCACAGGATTGATTTTGGCTATTTTTTTCAATAACACTGAGTGATGGCAACATCTTTTAATGTGAGAGGAATGAACACCATCTAATTTTAGCAGGGCTGAGAAGTGCTGAGCTGAACTAGCTGGGCAGTATACCTTTATTTTCAGAATGGAGTGGGGAGGAGAACTGAATTGTGGCATGATTTAAACTTAATCTTCAGGAGTTTCAGTAAATCTTAATTTGTTTCTTTAGAACTCAGACATCCATACAGTCATATCATCTAGGCTTTCTTTAGGCATAGAGGCATATCCCAGAGGGTGATTCATCCCATCTTAAAATTAGAATTTTCAGGATAGTCTCATACTTTTAATTAACCTTTAATATCAGATTTTTGTCCTCTAAGCATTACTCTTGTCAAGGAGAAACCTCAGATCTACTTTTCCCATCATTCTTCCAGCTGCAGGATTAAGGATGCAGAGAAAGTTTCCTCCTGCATTTCGGTGATCAATTGAAGGCTATTAACAGACAGAAGAATGCTGATGAGCTTTAGAAGTTTTATTTTTACAAGTATGTTTGCCCCATTCTACTCATATCTAAATATCTGGAAGCTTTTGCTTAATCTGTTCAATTACACTATTAGGTGGCCTGTGAATAATTCAAAAGGTATATAATAAGGAACAAAAGGATAGGCCTCAAATCAGCACATTATATTGCACTTGCAATACAAACATGGAGGGTGCCTTTGATTTATCTAGGTGTGAAAAGTTTGATCATGTATTTCAGAAATTCATCGGAAAATTCTGTCTCAGGTAGAATCAGATTGCTGTCTGTTAACAACCCACTGAAATAATTTTAGTTACACGCGCAAAAATATCCAACCCAAAACTTTTACCAACAAGATGCATCACATAGTACCTGTGAGAAGTGTCAGAGGTATTTTCTTTTTAGCTGTACCTTCCTGAAATTCATCTCACAACTTCTCTTCTTTGCTTTTGTGCCCCTTCCATCCTTATTTCTGTAGAGTTTTACAGACAAGTAATTGAACTAAAACAAACAAACAAAAAGAAACAAACACAAAAACCCACCACCACCACCAACAAAAACCACCCAAAAAACCCCAAACAAATAAAAAATCTTTTTTTAAGCTTTCTCTTGGTAAAGCAGTTGTGAGCCCATCACTCCTTGGTGCTTGCTAAAAAGGTAGCTGTACGTGGCTTTGTGGTTTGTTATTTCTCATCAAAGTTCTCCCTGATATTTCTTTTCACGGATTTATTACCTGCATATTCTTGCAGCTCACTTTCTTTACTGTGATGTTTTTAAAACTTGGCTACCTCTGTACCACTTAAGTACTCTTCTATCAATAATAGTTATTCATCTGAAGCATAAACAACCCTCCACGCCAGGTTAAACTGGTGTCAGCACGTTGTGTTGGCTGGAGCCGTACTGTTTGAATGTTTGTCTTCACTTATGTTAAAGACTAGTCCTTCCAACATGTGCTGGGATAGTCTGTGCAGACCTCCACATGCTCAACTCTTTTGTTTTGTTCAGGCTCAGCCTTCTAGAGAGTGTTTCACTGCTAAATGGAAAGTTTTAATTTGGCTTTCCTTATTTTAAAATATACATGTACTTGCCTTCCTGGAAGTCTACAATATTTCACTTGTCTCAAAGGACCCTTGGCAGTCTGCTTCAATGTCATTTTTGTGTTTAACACATGACTTGGCTACAACTTCTGTTTGCATGATTGGGATGAGACTTTAAACACTTTGAGGTTAAAGGATCTCTCAATAGTGGGTGGGCATATTGTGTAATTTTCTTTTGCAGCATTGTATTTTGATATCTAAATCCTGCTTAATCTGCATTTAAATATACTTCCATCATCATAATAGCTTTCGAGTTTTATGCACGGCAAGTTGATTAAAAAAATCGTAGAAGCAAACTACATTTCTAAGAAGACTTTTCCTACCATAAGATTACAATATGTAAATAAGTATTCAACCGCTATTTTAAAATCATGTCCATTAAATAAAATCAGAAATTGCAAAATGAAAACTCTTTGATTCTGTTGAAAAGATGCATGCCTATTAGACATAAGAAGGTCAACGGAATCTGGTTGTGTGATTACTCAGAAATGAAATAGAGCTACTGGAAGCTGAAGAGTTAAACCTTGTTGGGAAGGTAGTTATTGATTAAAATATAAGATTCTGATGCCATCATATAAAATAATATTCCTTCAGCAGAAAAATGAAGGAAAGGACAATATAAAAAAAATATAATTCCAAATGCTTCAGTAAAGTTTACTACTAACAAAAGTCCAATATATGAATTTAAATGATACTCTGCTATAAATCTTAAAGCTGAAATTTTAAACCATATTAAGTAGTTATTGATAAAGGGTAAAGAGCTGACCAGTGAATGCAGACACAGCAAACATGGCTATGTCTTGTAGGCAATCAGAAGCCCAGCAGTAGAAAGTGCGATAGATTGTTTTACTGACACCTGGGACTTGACATAATTTAAAGTTTATTAGTCCTTTGTAAATTGCACCTTTATATAAACAGTGATCAAATAACCTTAGCATATCATCAACAGGTAGCCAACCCTGCCCACAGATCACAAAATCTTCCTTCCACAAAACTTTGTTTTGCTGTTCTCACTTGAAGGAAGTAAACATCTGGAATCTCCAAACTAAGGCAACCATTTATGATGGTAAATCATAGCTCAGCAAGCAAAGAAGTGTATGAAAAAAATTCTAGTCTTCATTCTGCTATCTTTGTTATTTTTAAATAATAAACTTTTACTTGAAATAAGATCAGAGACTTCTAACAAGATGTGCAAGTTAGGAACATATAAACATCTTGGGGTAGTGGACCCTACTAGTCCCATCAAGAACTCCATTGTCAGATGCTTATGTCATTCTTAATGATTTCTATAAATACACATCAGCATTGCTATACAGTCACATTATCAGTCACATGTTCTTCTCCATTGTAGCTTTTTGAATTTTTAGGGGTTTTAATTTTATTTTCTGAACAAATCTCTCTGTGCCTGAGACAGTGACACCATCATTTCTACAGCAGTCTGGTTTAAAGAGGACTGGATCTAGTTATATTTCTAATGCTGAAGCATGCAAGGCACTAGGCACTTTTTTGCTGGCAATCTGCAAATGTCATTCTGCAACAACAAAGCTATTAATATTGTTATTTAAATGTGACAAGATGAAGAGGGGAGGAGAGGAGAGGGGAGGAGAGGAGAGGGAAGGAGAGGGGAGGAGAGGAGAGGGGAGGAGAGGAGAGGAGAAACTATAATACTGGAAGACTAAAATTATCTGTATATTTCCCAGAATTCAGTTGACTATAGAAATAGCAAAACTAATTCAAAATTATCAGAAACAGTGACAAAAAGAGAGTTTCATATAGGTCAGTTTTTTGTTTCCACTTCTGCAGGACTGTAGTTGTCTCTCCACAGCAGAATATATTTTATCTAATGGTAGGTATCTACAGATCAGCTTCTTCTCCAGGCTTCCTGAATAATTTTGACTATTACAAATAATAAGTAGCCAGATATATCTTGATGGAGTTATCTAAAATAAGTCTTTTTATGGTACAATTTGTCTGACATATTTCTTTCCTTTACTCTGTAGTGAACCTGGGAGGATAGAATTAGGTGCAGAGTTTTAGACTACAGTCAAAACTCAGTGGTTTAAATTCCTCCTCCAGGGCTAACTACATATGTGAGGTCTGAAGCCCAGAACAATCAGCTAAAAGATTGCCATTTACATTAATTACCTCGGGTAGACAGTGTAGCGCAGATGAGATTAAATTACCTATAAACCCAACACTTTTAATATTTAACTTTAGCCTAAAACTATAAAAAACATTTTAATATTTAGCATTTATAATGTTCTTTTACTTTTTGATCTGAAAATTTGTCAGTGAGGTCACACCAAGATGGCTCACCCATCTAAATAACTCCTTGTATTCGACTCGTTTCCTGTTTCTAGGCAAGTTTTTTGTTCAGAACTTTACTTGTCTTTGGAGAACCTCAGAAATTTATTGTTCTTGCCAGTTCTTCATTCCAGGGTCAGGATTTTTGTGAAATTCAAGCCTCTCAGTATAGATCTCTAAAGTAATTTGTCTCTATCAATCTGTGAACTCTCTTTCCTTTGAAGTTTAGGCTCTCGGTAGGTTCAAAGCATTCTGAGAGCATTCAGACAGATTGTATAAGGCCATAGCTTGATGACATTAAATATGGATGTAGAGAGGAGACAGAGAGGAGCTGGAACTGAACATGAGCTGTTTTTTCTGGCAAAGTTGACAAGTACGTTGTCGATCCCATGGAAGTTTTGACCCCTGAGAAAGGCCACCAGAAACCAGAAAATTGACCACCACTCTTTGGGCCCAGCAGTTCATCCAGTTTTCCGTACACCTTGTAGTCCACTTGCCCAGTCCATATCTCCCCAGTTTGGCTACAAGGATTCTGCATGACACTATGCCGAAAGCTTTGCTAGAGTAACTGACATCCACTGTTTAGCAAGTCACTTCATAAAAGACCATCGTGACCAGGCACAATCACCGGGTAAAGCTTTGCTGGCCAAGTCACCTTCCTGTCCTGCGAGTGCCTGAAACTGGCCTTCATAAGGACTTGCACCACAATTTTCCCAGGGACTAAGTTGAGACTGAGGAACCACCCTGGCACCCAGAAGTCTTGGAAATCAAAGGGCTTCCCAGACTCTCCTTCTTGCCCTTCCTGAAGATGAGTGTTGCATTGCCTTTTTCTATGATTGTGTCCTTTGAAAGCAATTCTCTTGCCTCATCTAGCCATAGGCCAGCATGGTCTTCTCTTTGCGGCTGATGATAAGCCCTTGTTTTGCCTTTAGCATCCTTCACCAGGTCCAAACCAAGACAAATCAAAGTTTCATCTTCCTAATTCCATCCCTGTGTGCCTGTGTGATCCTTCTACATTTCCTCTGGGCAGACCCTCCCGGCTTCTGCCCTCTCTACATTTTCTTTTTGTATTTCCTCAGGGATTCTCTATTCAGCTAAGCTGGCACTCCGCTATTCTTCATAACGAGTTTCATAAATAGCAGTTTTATATTACAATAGACTGTTTTTCACGGTTTTCAGTCACAGGGGCAGATACTGACATCAGTTAATCTGCTTAACTCCACTGAGTTCAGTGAAAGTACTGTGCCAGCTCTGAATCTGGGTCATTCAATCAATTATGATGTACAGTGATGAAATTGTATACTTCATGACACATTGTGCAAAGTGTATTTAAAATGTCTTTTATGCAGTAGTTTGGCATGAGAGTTGATACACTGAAGCACTAAAGATTATGGGATTCCATGAGATGCATGATTACATTTTGCAATGTACTCCCTGGGTTGCATTGCTTTGGTAAGTGTTAGAAAACTAATGCATTGCTGTGGAATGCAAGTAAATTTTTTAGAATACTTACTTCTATTTTACTTTGAAATTTAATATTTAGTTTATTTTATCTTTATGGTGTATCTATAAAAACTGTCCTTAATATGTATACACATGTGCTATCTCCTTCTTAGTCAATAACAGGGATCTACGTATGTCTGTAGTCATGGAAGTGAAATTATCTCTGTGTGCTCAGGAAATGGAAAAGAAGATATAGTTACATATTTTGCATGGCATTTTTTTCAGTCTAGGGTGTAATCTCATACTACTGCAACTGTGCTTTTCACACACAGAGTCCTGTCTTTGAACAAAACAATAGTGGTGTGCATAATTTTTTAAATATAAATTCAAGTATCCAATGTCATATAAGGCATCTTTATACATGAGAAAAAATTTCAGTGACTTTCCTCATTATGTTGCTCTCTCTCTAGCTATAAATTTGGTTATGTTTCTTATTAAAACATAGAAATACAGAACTTGAAGAGATCATATTCATACTCACCAGGTCTAACTGTAATCCTACATCATACTAATTTTACTTCTGAAGATCTAGTATTAGTTTCCGCCTATTAGTTGACATCAGAACTTTTTTTTTTGCTTAATCCTACTACAAGAGGGAACATATAAATAACCATATTTACCAGAATGTTGATAGGATTAGGTTTAATATCACTACTCAGATCTGTCACTCTAGTTGTGAGAGAAAACTGAGATTCTATTTTGCTGCTCAGTGAAAATGAAATCTTTCTGTACCTGTCAGACTAAACAACTGTATATTTTTTCTTAGTGATTTTTTCAATAATTATGGGGTAGGATAAAAAAAGGTCTAATTGAACTAACTTTTAACACAACTTCAATGTGTGATTTTAAATAATCTTAGTTTAACTGATTTTTAGACTGTCATTTAATGTTATAGTTAGATACTTAATGGAAAGGTTAAATTTATGGGTTTTGTATTCAGTTCACCCTATAAAATTAAGTTTTACATATTTCTGTGTATGGATAGAGCCTCTATCTGGCTTTCTATAAAATTCAAGAAGGTTTCCTAAATTTTCTCCAGAAATTTCAGCTTGCTGAGGATGGCCAGTCCTGATATCCAACTAAGACTATCTCAAACGGGCAGTTTGTGCAGCTATTGTCAAAAGCATTAAACATGTTCATGTAAGCACTGGTAGTCCCTTCGTTAGCACAAGTCTCTTTCACAATAACTATGGCAGTACCTGTGAAAAGGCGAGTCAAGTTATGATTATCATCATGATTATACACATTGAGAGACAGGACAATGCAAAAGACAGAAAAAACCCTACAAAAATAGATAGATGGGTGAATATATAAATAAATAAACCTTTGTGGCTTCTAAGCAGTCCTGAAAGGAAAACAGCTGTTTATCTTCTGATGGTTTTTCTTCCAGGTGTACTTTTGTATATTTCTTCTAACACATCACCTTTCCTGCACTGACAGTGGCAAAAAGCACCTCCCCATGCAGCTCAAGCCCATGAGTCTCCCCAGGGAGAGATTCTGCATGACAGCTGCGGACCCTGCTCAGCCTCAGAGCAAGGCAGATACCAGCACTCTCTGTGACTCACTGTTCGAATGAGACTAATGTTGCCAGAGTTTTGGCAGCTCGACCTTAACACTGTAACCTCTCAGCCTGCACTCCTCATCAAAAAGGGCCCCTAAGTGCCTTAAATTCTCCAACAATTGCATTGTGTCCAGATTCATTAAGCTAGTTTAAATCAAAACAATCCCCTCATAGAAGTATACTGCATTAAACTAATGGACGATTTTCTCTTAACTATATGAACAAGTATACACCCAGCATTAATAATATGTAAAAATACATCAGTTATTTACATGTTCACCAGCAGGCAATTAGAGTTAGGATATTATAAAAAATACCTAAATAATTTTATTGATTCATGATGTTTTGCTCTTATATAACTACTTACAGTGCTTGCCTCAGTTGTCAAGAACTGTCTTTTATAGCTGGAGGGTGTAGAATAATCCCTTTATGCCTAAGGTATTTTTGTGAACTAGATAGGAGCATAGTGTATTATTCCTGGACAAATGCCTTGGGAAGAACCTAAAAGAAGATGTATTAGTGACTTGACCAAGGACTATTAAGTCAAAAAAGGTGTTTGCACGAATTTAATGTTCTTATAGAGGGTATATGAGAATATTATGCTTAATTTGTGAGCTATCCTTTCATCTTGCTTTCCCACCAACAGAAAAGCCTTTGGGGTTTTTGGAGCTATAAGTCAGCTACTGGCACTGCTTAATTTTACATAGAGGCGTAGTAAGCAAATCTATGTCCACTAACATAATTGGAATCCCCCCACTTGGCTTCAGAAGTGTTTGCAATTTAAGCCAAGATGCAATCTGAATTTTCCCCTTTGAAGTAAGTGGAGTTAAAGACATTTATACTAACTAAAACTCCGCTATGCCTATCAACAGGTACAGCTCGTCTGTGAAGAGTTGGTACACAGAAATGTATCTATACGGGGGAAAATGATTTTTCTAGTTTACTAACAGACTTTAAGGGAAAAGGATGTTTGGTCAAGTTAACCAAGGGGATCTGATATGAAATATCAAAAAGGGTTTTTTTGGGGGATGGTGGGTTTTGTTGGGGTTTTTTTCATACTAAGTGTTATTTTCCACAATAGGAAAACTTTGCACAGCCGTTTTGACAAGCATGTTGAGTATGCATATCTTTCATCTGCAAGGTAGTACAATTTATATCCTCTAATTATTTCCAAGATTTGCAAATGACCCCTTTATGATAGGACTCTTCTATCTGATATATTTATCATCAGTGTTAAAACTGCATCCTCGCAAAAATGTCAGAATTGCAATTTAAATGTTTAGACTCAATCTTTAGTAATAAATTAATGATATTCATATTTTTTCAGGCATTTAAAGGTAAGATATGCTTTTAATAGGATTTGTACTGCACTTTGAGGAGGGCTAAATATTGTTATATATGTTGAAATACATTTCAGAGTACTCTCTTCCTTACATCTAAGTTTTATCATCCACATCTTATGTGAAAGATCATACTTCCTTAATATTCTATTAAACTGAAATGATTACACTGCTGTTATGTACTGTAAGGTCCTTTCTTCTACAAAGACAGATATAAACACGCTTTATTTTACATGGCTTAAATGTGTATCATTAGAATCAGCTGGACTATTTACATGGCATAACATTAGATAAACATACAATTATTTGTTGGGCTGAGGCTTAATCATATACAAAAGTCCCTAATTCATCCCAGCTTTATAAAGTTCCACTTACTTTAACTGAATCACTTGTAACACTTATATTATAAAAACAGACAGAAAGCAAAGAAGAAAGTGAATGTCTTTCAGACTTATACAGATGCTTGGCAGGGACAAGTTTGCAACTAACTGATGAAGTCTGGCAAAATCATAATAGGATGACAATATGCCCCATACTTTCAAGAATTAGACAGTGTTAAATGGATTTTGCTGCTGCCACAATAATAATTAGTATGTAGAAAAGGTTATTCAGAAATCAGTAGGATTAATAATTTATTATTCCCCCTCTACCATGGTTACAGGAATACATTTGGTATTAATGCTATTATATTTAATTTAATGGATTAATCTGGAGTCCGTGCGGAAGTTATGGACATTTAGGAAATCATCAGTTTGTAATTCCATATGTTTATTATTAAAATAAAGTGTCTCACACTGGTCCTCTGGTAGATGTCACTTCACAGTGAATTAAAATTTCTTCAGACCTCAAGAATCAAAGATTTTAAAATTATTCTGCTGTATAGTCACAGTCACGGATATAATTAAAGATCTGTCAGCACTTTCATTGCATAAAGCCATTTTAAAGCAGTTTATAAGTTGGCCATGACATTTTGCTTAAAGCTGGAAATGGATTGTGAGTTTCTTGCCCAGGAGTGAATTCTTGTTTCTTATGAATGTAATTGGAATCACATTATTTTCCTGTGTTCCTCATCTGTGACAAAGGGGTTAAAGAACATTGCCTGTTTTTTACTTTCCTCTCACGTCTACAAAACAGATATGTACTTCAATTTAGCACCTTGTAGATAATTAAGCTTCATCAGTATATAGGCAAATAAAACCAATCCAGGGCACAGGGTAGACCAATGGCCCACAGACAAGCGTACTCTTTACTATACAATCTTGGTATTGTTTTTGCCCACCCCAGCTAGAGTTTTCCCAATGTTCAGAGAAATACCACAAGCTGAAGGCAGTTTGGATGCAGCTGTGCAGTTTTGGAGGTCTGAGGGAAGAGTTTAGTCATAACTCAGGTGTAAACTATGACAAGATATTTGGCCTTAGGGACAGAGAAAAATCACCTTTTATTTGCCTTTATGTTTTGTAGATGGAAAGTAGATGAGCCAGTTTTATTTGCCAGTATAGACCTACTCTTTGCACACTTCACAGAGACAGATTAGTCAAAGACGTTTCCAATTCGACATGTGCTCACCATGTTAGATGGTGCATACTGGTCTGGACCATTTAAAGATATCACTTTGTTTTGAGCTGAATTTTAGATAAGAAGAAATGAATTTTCATGGGAATTTCAAAACACACAATAGAATTGCTCAGCTATTAGTACCAGCATTTATCCAAAATGCTTTATTTGTTAGGCAAAGCTTCAAGAAAATCAAAGAGTGAGTTCAAGTCAGAATTATTTAAAGAAGGAGAGTTCACAGATATGCTGCTTAATTGACTGTTGTGGGCTTCGGAGGACAGAGGCAAGACGAATGTATGCACAGTCGCTGCCAAGAAATCCTTTGAAAGGAAAATGCTTGCTCATTCCCGAGAAAAGTCATGAGAACGCTGAAGAGGTTAAAGGAGCTCAGCAGGCCCATCCCCCATTCAGACAAACCTTTTCCAGCACTTCTCACATCACCCTGAACAGTATCCCAAGTGGAGTCAAAAGTTGTTCTCATGACTGAAGGATAAGCAATACAGACTTTACTTATTTATGAGCAAGTGTCATCATATATCAGGAAATATGACTGAAACACTTACTTTAATTTCATTAGTAGTCAGAGTGATTTTTTAATCATAAAACTTACAAAGAATTAAATCCTTGGTGAGAAGATTACTGTGGCCTGTTCCACCTCTACTCGTCTATAAAAAACGTAACTAGGAGTTCTCCAAGAGGAACTGTTTTGGGAAGGTCAATACCATCTGCCTAAAAAAGACACAGAAAAAGCTATCAACAGCAAGAGACTGGTCTGTCTTTTAAACATACCAGTAGAACGGTAATACAGCTTTTAATACACTCTCTACCTGGAAAATAATAATTAAAACTAATATAGTATCACAAGTTCATCTACAATGCATGGAAATAATTTGTCTGCACTGAAAATGAATATCTGTAAATCAATTCATTGACTAAAGAAAGAAGAACCCCAAGCACAGAATTATCATTGTTGTTATCAGAAAAAATAAGGAGAAAGAATAGACCATGTTCCTTCAGCTAAATAACAAATAAAAACCATAGCAACAAAAAAATCCCCCACAAATAAACAAACAAAAACATAAACAAAGAAGAGAAAAACACTTGGTCAAGGATCTCTTGAAACACAGTCTTTTCCATAGATGCTTTACACCCAAGGCACATCACAAGTACGAGGACTGAGAAGTATTCAGTAAGAACCAGATGGAAAAGGGGAGATATTTTCTTTTCTGAAAGACTGTGGCAAACTGGACCTACCCTTACTGAATAAACAGCAGAGCTCAGAAGGGAACTACTCTGTTGTAGATTGCTTTGCTAGTGAAACTAACTAAACAATTGAAATTATACGAGGGTTTGGCTTGAAACTGTCACTCTAAGTTAATGGAAACCCCAAACCTTGTGAATTATGGACTCCATCTGCTGTGATTGACTCTTAGTGAATTGGAAGTAAATATAGCCTCTGTGTTTTACGCAGATAAGCCATGTGTTTTTCTTGCTATTTTTCCAATTTTCACAAGAATGCTCAATGCAAAATGTAATGTTGATGTTTGCCTGAAATTCCAGCTGATCATAGGGTAATAAAACAGAGGAAATTTATGAAAAGAAAAAGTAAAATTATCATATACGTACTTTAAATAGCAGGTACTTTTGCAATAGTAAAATACATTCTGATGCTGTCACTGCCTCAGACTTCTGAAGTCCTCTGGTGAGAAATGGTAATGTCTTTACAGTTCCAGTTCAAGGAGACTGTAATATAATGGTACCTAAATGAAAGATATTATGAATAAATAAATAAATAAGTAGATAAACCAGAAGTACAGTTATTAATGGTTGTTTTGAAGTATCTTGTACAGACCAAAAAAGAAAGCAGAACACAAGACTCAGGCAACCATTGAAATGAGAAAAGGCCTCTTTTGATTATTTGAACAATGACTATAGCATTGCACGCCAGTTTATGTAAGGAAAAGCATATTTAGCCCACAAAAACTACTAAATACTGTTTCATATCTTGGCAATACTTACTTATTCCTTCCTCTGTTTAAGAGAGTGAAATTTAGCAGTAAGTACATAGATTTTTTCAAGTCAATAAAAAAAGCTTTTTTTTTCTGTTTAATAGCTTGAACAGCCTCTTGTGACCTATGTAATCATTAAACAGTCCAGCAAAATCTTTTACAACTGCAAAAACTTTATTTTTTTAATCTTCATCTAAAATCTACACAGAATTTTTTTTTACGGTACACTACCTAGATACAAGCTACAGCATGGAAACAGGGATATTTCTTTACCATGCAGCTTGTGTGTGTGAAGAGGTCTGGAAATATAACTCAAAACATTAATCAGGTGGCTTTATCTGCAGTTACTCACTATACCTTTCATATTTTGTTATTATCTGAACTAATCTAAAAACTAATTGTAAGGAATCTGTCCTCTATTGTTTACTCTTCTATCTGAATATCAATTTCATTTGTGTCCTGGGTTTTAATTTAGAAATTATTCAAAACGGCTTTTTGTTCTTAAAATGTGTTGTTTCCCACTGTTTAATTCTCCAACTTGCATTTCGAGAATGAGAAAAACATCATCAAGTACATCTGAGATCTGGTTCTGGCACTAATTAGGAATGCAAAGGATCCATGCAAACTGGCCTTAAGACTTTGGAAGAAGGTTGACGTCAGAGGAAGATTAGGCATAGTGTGGCTTCATCCTTCCATGGTCCAACACTTTCAGAAACCTGCCCATCTGATAGTAATGACAAAGTGGAGAATAGGCATATGGCTGATGCTGCTGGAAACAATTTCATTTTTTCATTTACACTAGTAAGGAGTTAGTGAAGGGCTGCTCAGCACATGGACAGCTATTTTAAGCTCACTTCATTGTGCTCACTGATGACCCGAGAAGAACAGAAAATATGTAGAAAAAAGTGCATTAAAAGCATAATAATCTTCATTGAATTTTTAATAATTTGATCTTTTTGTCTAAATTCATATTTTTTAAATATTAAAGTTAAAAGAGGTACATTACTGACTCCAGGAATTGCTCTTGTTTATTTAGACTCCAGGCTTTGGAAGATAAAAGTGGTGGGAACTGTAGGACAGAGTCTCAATCAGCATACATTAAAGTCAATAGAGTGAAGCTTATTGACTAAGCAATCGTTGACTTCTACATTAAGTTTATTATGAGTCTACCAGTTTCATGAATTTATGATAAGCTTTTAGGCATCATCTAAAGTAACTGAGGGTGTCATATGTGTACTGCCACTGTATCATGAAAGCAGTAGATACTTTTAAATGCATAGATTTTGATTCCCAAACAAACTGTTCTAAATCCCACCTTTGGGAACATATATTTTTATTACTTCACCAGTTCTGGTATTCTAAGAATGTTAAACAGTACTTCAATAATTAACCTTACAACGCAGTTTTAGGTAATAATCTTTCAGGCTTTTGGAAAGATGTATCATATGAAACAGCTCAGTAAATAGGCATGTTTTGACCCTGCCACAACTCTGTGACACAAAGATTGGATAGTGTTTTCCATATAAATCCTTACACGTTTTACTAGGTATGGTAATATAGTACTACTGTCTTGATTAAAATGAATCTTCATCTTAGGCTTCATGATGGTATATTCTAAAATAAATTAGCCATATTACATATACTTTCTTAAAATAAAGTAGGTCAAGCTATTATAAAAGCAATATCCTGTTACTACTGTTCATATTCAATGATTGTCTTCTGCCATCCTTAGCCAGGATAATGCTGTTTTCTTATGTTCAGGTGAACAGGCTGATTGGCAAGCAAACCACACAGCTGCAAGGCCTGTTAACTTCAGCTTAAACTCTGAGTGTTCAACTCTTCTGAAAATCAGGTCAGACGGCTGAGGTCAGAGTCTGGACTGCTTACAGTTCCCTACCTTCCTAGTTTGGATTGTATTAAAGAAAAAACTCAGACCAGCTGACTGAAGAAGTCTCCTCTGGCTTTACAGCTCATAGAATTGCTGCTAACTTTTTTTTTGTTTCCCAAAACACAAGGACTCAACTGATTTTACATTCTCTGGATTCATGTAAATTATATTGATGCAATAGGTCATACTGAGGTCACTATTATTGCATAAAACTAGTCAGGATTGTTTTGCCAGAACACTTTCGAGTGAAGGAAGATTGTTCTTTTTGTACTGAAAACTTCTCATTTTCCTGAAAGTTTCTATGAAAAATTTTTTTCTGAAATTAAAGTTATTTTACTTGAAAAATGAGAAATTTACATATGTTTTCATTTCTTGTATTACTCCATTTGACTAATCAGACACAAGTACTGGGAAAACAATTTTAAAAGTATAAACATCAGAAATTTCTCACAGTCTGTAAATACATCCCGAGGCAAAAAGCTGGAATTCTTTACTAAACAAACCATGCAGACTTTTTAGTCAGGAAACCTGTTTTCAGGAAATGTAAAACTTTAGCAAAGTAGAAATTATAAATTCCAACTATTCTACTCAAGGTTCAAAACTCTTCTCAGCTCATGAGCTAAATATTTCACTCAGTAATCATCCAATCTTATGACCCTTCAGTTCTGATTTCTAGATTCCAATCAGTCCTACTTACATTTAAAACACAGCATCGCTGTGCAGATGCTCAGCAATATGGGACACATCTTGCTGCATTTTAGACCTTCAATATCTATTAAGAGAGTGGATTTATATTAGGGAAGGTGTGTATCATTTCTTTTTTAAAACAGTCTACGTACTTCTCGTTTAGTGAAACTATACTGGAAGTTTCTGTAAGTTAGAAAACTTACTCAAGAACTCAAATAAATAAAAGGCTGGTTAACTCCAACAAAGTTTGAGACTATTGCACTTGAAGAAATATATGAAACCAGAGTTTTAAAGTAAGCTATCTTCCAAGAAAATATATAGTCATTGTGATAACTGTATTGTAGGTCACATCCCAAGCTCAGATTTGGATTTGGAATGACCATGTTCATTTTCATAGTATGAGATTTCCATATCCTAAAAACAAATAGTATAGGTATAGCATAAGTAGTACAGATCCACTATTCTCTTTGCGTGTCATAATAAACAGTAGTTACTAAAATACAACAGAATTTACATCTGCATTTGCATACCTGCCCATTAAGTTAACCAAAAGAGAAAATCAAATAATTGCAGTATTTTATGTCTTAACAGTTTGCAAAGCACCCCTTTAAAACCAGATAACATCTTACATGATGAAACAAAAGAAATGCTTGTTGAAGGGAAAATAATATGTTGAAAAGAGAGGTTTTGAAGTAGTCACTGAAAATAATATTGAGATTATGTTTCATTCATCTATTAGGAAGAACTCCTCAGGCACTATGAAAAAGAGACTTTCTCATTTTGTTTTCACTTTTAAACTCCAGAAGCATGATGGGTATCTCAATTGTCACCTTTAGTATTATTTTACTTTGGCATTAATGTTTAGTTGTAAATAACTCTCCATATTTTTAAATATTCCCAGCCTAAGAAGAAGTGATGGATTGAACTTGATCAAGCTGTTTCCGATTGATTCACTTTTGTTGCCTGTCCCACTCCTGACCATCTGACCTGCTTTTGTTACTCCAGAGGTTAGCCTTATTATTACAGTTTTCAGCAGTGCTATGCATATCACTAGCCAACACTTTTGAATTAATTATGTTTTCCCAAAGAAAAATTGGGACAAGAAACTAGGCCAATTATTCATTGTTAACCAACAGAAACACATTCACACTACTGGTCCCAAATGTTCCCTGGGCCTCTGTTTAAAATTAATTCATCAGAAAATCACATGGAGGATGCTCAAGACCCCCCTCCAATTATTTAAAATCATGTCATTAAATCAGACAAATGCTGGCACTGCAGCTCAGCAGGCGCTAATTTAACCCATATGCTTTGGGACCGTTCCTACATCCTTTTGTCCTAGCCAGAATTTATGCAAGAATTTTATATTTTTCCTATAAAATAAAATTGTATTACAAGATAACCATGCAATTTTAAGCCCGATGGGTTCTAAATGGAACCTGAATAAATAGATATAAAAAAACCCTTTAGCTCAGTAAAACATAATGACTTCCTGTAGACTAATATTATAGAAAGGAAGATCCAAAAGGTGACAAAATACTGAAGACTGGAGTACAAACATAGAATTTCAGCCATTGTGAAATTATGTTCCATAATAAAAAAAATCAGGATAAATTCCTCCAGACACATGACATTATTCTGGAAATACCCACCTAAAAATATCAAATGTGTATCTCCATCTCAGCCTTACAGTCACTTTTCTTGTCTTTCTACAATTCCCACTTCCATTCCTTCTTGCTGTTTGTTCCTTCATTTTTTAACCTGCTCTGTTACTTATTTAGTATCTTCCCGTATGTTTCTGTTTCATCTTCTCAGATTACTTCCCTTTCTTTCCCATGTTTTCCTTTGATATCTGTGTGAAAGGGACAAAAAAAGTTTTGTTTGTTAAGTTAAGGCTTAACATCATTTGGATTTTTCTAAAATGATACTGTTATGCACAATGTAGATTGTAAACAATCTATACATCAGCTTTTCATATTATGATTCATTCCAAAAGGAATATTGATTAAATTATTATGCTGATTTGTATATGACTTAGTAATGAAACTGCAATTTTTGGTATTTGGAAAAATAATAATAATAAAAACAATAAATCTTTTTGGTTTATTAGAATGGTAATGAAGAGAGAAAGAAAAAAAAATGTTTTCCAGTGTAGTCATGGCTAGTGACATTACTCCATTGGCCATTTAGTGTATGGTTAAACACGTTTCAGTGCAGGAATCCCAAAGGGATGATGCAGGAAGTACTTACCTACACACACAAAAAAATTTATCTTTGTTATTTATAGTTTTGATTTGTGTTGTGATTGTACCAGTGTATGATTTAGGAGGTTTATATGGGAGGTTTTCTTGGTTATTGTTTTTGTCTCTGTAACGGCAACTTGCCATCTGGAAATGCTAACAGAGCATAAATAGGATTTAAATGCAGAAACAATAACCACCTTCTTCAAACTTTCTTCAGTCTGGGCTATGCTTTTGTATGGAAGTTGCTGTTTGGTTTTTGTTTTTGTAATTGGTCATCACCATATGCTCAAGCATATAATTCTGTGTACACTTCTGTACACTAATGAGTGGTTCAGCTGATTAAAGAATAAGCCTCTTTACAGGAAATTCAAGTGATGTATGCAGTTCAGACTGAGGGTCTTTCCTTTATTTTTACAAGCAAATTGGGAGTTGTAAAGAACTTAAGAAAAATCAAGCTCATGCTTTGGACTATGAAAATTTTCTATGAATTTAGTGTTCATATCAATGTCATACAACTGAGAACAATAGTGACCTTAATATAAGCTTCATTACAAAATGTGATGCGTGAGTCCAGATTCTTATGGCCTTGAGGGAGAAGATCCTTCAGCCACAGTCTTCAGGAACTCATGCTGTGATAACCAGTCCTTCCTTTGCCAAAAGGATTTCTAAGCTCTTGCAGCCTGCTTGCCAGTAAAGTTCTTGAAGCCTTAACCAGCTTCCAGTTTCCTCTACTGCCTTTACAAAGCATTAGTTGACCATTAGTATCCTCTCTCTTTGGTTGGTTATGGCCTTCCTGGTTGACATACAGGTACAAAAGGAGACAAGAAAACAGTTCATACTAGTGGAAGTCTGGAGGTTAAAAGGGCACAGACTCTGTAAGTTATGCAACGCTGATGGATGAATGCATTTGCAGAATTCTCAGAAAACATCAGGCATAGGGAACACGTTTAACTATACATCTACAGGCTTATTTTTTAAATTACTCACAGCTGGGATGGGAGGTTGGGTGTGATCTTTCCAGGGTGTTGGCTCTACAAGAAGTGTTCCTGCTCAGTTTTCCTGCTTTGCTATAGGAGTGTGGTAGTGTCCTGCTATGATAACTTGAAAGTTACCAATTGCTTTAAAGAGGGAATACACTGAAAAAAACAATACTCCAGCTCTCAACCAGGACAAACTCTTAACTCCTATCAGATGCCCATCTTCCTTCACATACTCTCAAGGGGCAAGTTACCAACAGTCTACAAAGTTCCCTTGTATAGTTGCTTTCCCCAGGTAGATCAACAGAGGTAAAAACTAAACTGAACATTTTATTTATGTTAGTTAAAACATGACTGAAACATGCACAGTTACTAGACAATTAATGTGGTATAAGAACCCATACAAACTAGAATAGTAAAGCCATAATGATAATTTATACAGCTTTTCTGAAAACATTTATAATTTTTCACTTCCCTCTGAGCAGGTGTAAAGCATTCTGTCATACCTTTCCTGTCCCTAGTGAGATCCAAGAGGGAAAGCATCCTCAGCTTTGCCTCAGAGGACGCATGGAAAGACTCACTTGTTTGATACTTATACCTCCATGAAGATGAATACATATTACCTAATCAACAAAAACTCCCATTGAAGTTAATGAAAAGAATTAGGCACCCCAAGCACATGAGTCATGAAATACATAGGTTATACACTTCATAATTGCCTATTTTACTCTACTGAATATAAATAAGGCTTATTTAGATCAAAACTAGACACATAATCATCTAAAATTCAATTAAATGTTTTTCTGTATGTGTTTTCTTCTGCTTTTTTTGCAGGCTCTAGCAAGTGTTGCATTACACATGCTACTTTGATTTATTTTGTATTTACCACAGTGAGAAGCTTCCAATATACAGTAAATAATCATTCTGTGAGACAGCATTAAATTTCTTATGACTCATTTTGAACCCCGGTAAAATAAACTGAAAGCCTCCCAAGTTTGTACACTAGAATTTTATTTAATTTTTTTTTCTAGGCTGTGATTTTCCAAAGAATCTTTCCTCAATTTCAGTTTTAAGGAGTTTGCATTGAAAATACACATTAGTATATAGTTTTGAACTGAGAACAGGGTTTTACCAATATCAAATTCAGTTACATGTAAACAGCTTAGCTACAAGGTAAATTTCTTTAATGAAAAGAGGCCACGGAAATTGTTGGAGTAAATTATTTCTGAAGACTTGCCTCTCCTATTGCCTAATCCTTTCCCCTCTCCACAAGACTTTTATTGCACAATCTATCTTAAAGCAAAATTCTTCTAAATCAATAGAAAGAAATAGGAAAAATTTAATGAAGAAACCATCTTTTTGGAATAAATATTGTTTACAGATAATTTTGTAGTCTTACTTTAGCATTAGTTTCAAGATCCAGAGCTGATTCAGAGGTTTTATAGATCATTCACTAACTGGATCCACTAAAAAGAATGTAGTTGTTTTAGCTAAAGAATGCAGCAGAGAAAAATGAAAAACAAAATAGTTAAATAAGCAACGTGATTTTTTTCCTTATGCCTTTTTAA
This sequence comes from Mesitornis unicolor, assembly GCF_000695765.1. Lineage (NCBI taxonomy): Eukaryota > Metazoa > Chordata > Aves > Mesitornithiformes > Mesitornithidae > Mesitornis > Mesitornis unicolor. Next base: position 64,269 of record NW_010203728.1, on the reverse strand, counting down.
AAAGTACTCTTGAAAATAACATACTGTGAGCTAATATTAATCATATGAGGACAGATCACATAAACAAAGCCTATCTAGTGATGTAGTTCCAAACTTCATAAGGTCTATGAATTCTGTTATATTTTCATTTTTATACTTCTAAACCATTTTTATATTGTAACATTTATTTTTTATAATGCTCAGAACTATAAATCATTTTTACTTTACAACCCTTGATTCTTAGGATTTATGAATACAGAAGAAAATCTGTTTCCTATTTGTATGCTCTACTGTTTGGAATTACATGCTAGCAGAAGAAAATCTGTCCTTTTACAAATGTGATAACACAAAAATATATGAGTCTACCCTTTCTTAGGTATGACTAGTCAGCCTCAATTGGGCAGATCTGGTGTGTTATTTTACTTGAACTATATAATGATAAATAAAGTTCTTGGCTCACAAGAAGAGGAATGCTATTACAATATATATGGGCCATATATTTCATTCTGTTTCTGTTTTGTGACTGTAATTCACTGTAAGACTCAAAGGTTGAGGATCAAGTGTTCCCAGTTTAACATAAATTTATATCACCCATATTTCCAGTACCACCTTTATTCCCAGTGATTTCCCAGTCTGGGCAGTATTTGTCTTAGGGTGTAAATTCCTTTCTTTGGTTCAGACCAATATTGGATTGTGCACCTAAGTTACTGTTTTCCATTGGAAACTATTTTGTATTCATCAAGGATTTTTAATCTTAAAAAATAAGAATACTAATGTAAAAATTCTCAGTCTCCTATAGTTAAATGTAAAGGACCTTTTAATTATTTTTTATGCAGCACAGAAACTCATAATAAATGTATTTGCTTTTTCTGCATTACTACAAAAAACCTCCATATAGCAATGAGTCTAAATTCTTAAAAAGTTTTCTTTTGTTCCTATTACACTTAAAAAAAAAGAAAGAAGAAAATGTCCAAAATTTATACAGGATTCATTGACAGAATTAGAATTATAATAGTATTATAAATAATCAAGATGCTTATTCAATCACTGAATTCTTTTAGAAAGATACATGAGACTTTACATGCTGAAAACTTAGATCTGTGAGCAAGAAGGGTGACAAACAATATCAAAAGTTTATTAGGTATCTGTTCAAGCTTGCACAGTGAAGACAAATTAGTCTTTGAAGACAGTGATAGATACAAAAAAATGTTAGTCTCTCTATTTTACAATCTCTTTTCCTACGGTATTTGATAGAAAAAAATCAAATGTGGTTACTTGAAATTGCTTTCAGTAACATTTCAAGAGCATATCTTTAGACTTAGACGTATCAACTATTCTCCTGCTGTGAGCCAAATCAATTTCACAAGAGCACTGTGAACTTTACAACTCAGTCCTGGATTGACTGGGTCTAGAGAAGAAAGATTAGGAACATATGACACCAAAAAAAAAAAGGAAAAAAACTCATGGGTCAGTGGCATTTTCTTCTCTTTTAATGTTATGAGAAGACTAATACCAGCTAAGAATGTTAGCAGGATTTCCAAGGTATTGATCATACAATGTCTTCTGTAGTACAGCCTCAAGTACCTAGAGAACTCCTGAAATCAGATTGCTTTTGGACACAGAGGTCTGCCCAGTTGCCACTACATAGAGATTTCAGTGTCTTAACAGAAAGGAAAAGCTAAATTAAAATACTTATTTTACAAAATAATAATTAAAATAATTTTCATTTTCAGCCATACACATAAATAAGTTGCCAAAAATCCATTCTCAAAGCACACTCTATCTCTTGCAACATATGTGCATTATTACGCTCCATGCTAAGTGAATGCCCTAATGTCTACATTTAAATGGCATTCTTATTCAGTAGTCTATCTGCTCAAGTAATGTTTCAACCAATGGCACTCAGGTTCGGTTTGACAGACCTAACAGGCTACATCTTCTTTCCAGGGATACCTCTCTCCCTGTTTTCCACAAGAATTCAGATGGACTTCCACTTATCTTTGGCTTTTCTCAGAGAAAATAGTGGGAAAATGACATGCCTAGGTTTGTAAACCATGCAGTGCATAGAAGTCTTGAAGTTTGGAAGTCTTTTCTGGAGAGGGCTCGTATCATATCAGTTTCACAATTTTCCCATGGGGGTCTCCACCCAGGCATTCTCAAGGAGAAATCAAGACAAAATGTCCATCTCTGTTGATTATGCAAGGCATTTTTTTTAGGATGCTTTATAATCTATTTCATGAGTTTCTTCAGGATATAGATCTCTTACAAGAACTGTATAGACAGCTACTAAAGTGGTGTACATTTCAGGAATTAATATTGACATGCCTAGGCTATAAAATTGAAACAGGAGAAATTACTTTAACTGAATAAAGTCTGTTCAATTTTTTGAAAGTTCTGATTTTACTTACATATAAATATGCATTGCATTAGTTGTCAGCACTATCTATAGTTCTTTGGCAAAATCTAACAAAACATTAGTTGAAGAAATTAAGGAAAACATTGCATTTAATTAATTCCAAAAGGAAAAATAAATGAAGTTAAACATCCAAGAGTAGTTAAATATCATTGCCTAATAAAGGCCCTATTTAAAGATGGCAGTATATCGACTAAGACTCAACTAAGGGACTGATGGCAAAAGTTGGTGTTGAACTGATTTGTATTAATACTTGAAATGCAGACTTTCATTGGAATTATTTTACTTTAACACCTCTCAGAACACAAAGTAAAGAACAGAACACAAAATAGGAGCTAGTATGGACCTTCCAGATACCTACTGTAAGTTAATAAATGGTCCTTTGCTTACCCTCTGCAGTGCAGACGAAAGAGATGAAAGTGAATTCACTCTGAACAACAATGCAAGGCTCATCCCATTCCTATTATTCATCATACTTCTTTATTCTTATCCTAGAATTTATTCTGCATCTCAGAGACTATTTTATGCCATTGGACCCCTGACATGCTATGGTTCTGGTCCACTGGGACAGGTCATAATTAATGTAAGACATTCACTCATTTAATAGTATTATATAAACCCTCTGGCTGCCTAGATTAATATTCTGTATTAATGGCAGTGGAAGAGTTAGCTGAAGGTGTGCATAAAATATTTAATTTACTAAATTGCAAAGACAATTTGTATGGTGCAATTAAAATAGAAGAGGAGAGCCTACAGTAAGGATTTGACAGCATATTTGGTTTTTGCGCCCTAGAAAAATTGTCCATGCCAAATCTACATTGGCTGCTACAGAAGATTGGCTTAGCATCTAACAAGAGAGGCCAGGGCACTTGTTCAAACAGAACCAGTACCCCTGGCTCTTAATGCAGCTAGCACAAAGGAGATACAACCAAGCCATGTTTTGAAAAGCAGCTGTGAAGAGAGGGATTACGCAAAAGGCATGTATTCTGACTCTTATCTTGGCAGAGGTCATTTCCAGATCCTCAGTTCTGTCACATTCCACGTAAATAGATTCAAGCTACTTGAAATTCATGTGGCTAGACCTAATTTTTCTCAAGAAGCTAGCTGAACAGGCATGATGAAACACAGGAGTAGGTATAGTAATATCAGATTGCATTGTTTGCTTACCTTCAGCTGTCATGTAGTATGCTACAGGATCTGCTTTTTGCTTTCCGTAATAATACACAGCCATTTATTAACTGTGTCATTTCAGCTTCACTGTCTACAGCATAGGCAACACAAAATTTAGGTAAGGTCATATTCTATGAATTTTATCTTCCTTGTATAGACACTCGTAGTTGTATTACACCGCTGTTCTACTGAATAAACTTTGAATTTCAATTCTAATTTGCTGCTCTTATAGAAAAGCCTGATTCACATTGTTCAGAAATACCACTAATATGTAAAAGAAAAGATAAATTTACAGTGTCTCTCAATTCTAGAAGCATGGGATAGACTTTGGACTTCTCAAGACCTTCAAACAGGCTGAAGAAGCATGATCCTACTTGTCTGGGTATTTTTGGGTGTGGTTTTGTTTGTTTCTTTGTTTTGTGTTTTGCTCTCTTTTTAAGAAAGAAGAATGATCTCATAGAAATATACCAATGATTGTTGCTATCATGGTATTAATTTTAACTTTTCCAGATATTTGAAAAACAACAGCTTGTTATTTTTATTTATTCACTTGTATATTTATTTTGTTTTAAAATAAGACAATAGTAATGTTGGCTTAGTTTTCCTTATGAAAAAATGAATTACAGAATGTGGCTTGTAAGGAGAGCATGTTGAATGCAGAAATCAAAGAAGATTTTTTAGCAGTAGCCTAGTTAAAATCCACCGAAACTGCTGAGATGGAAAATAAAATTTATTGATAATGTTTATACAGAAAGAGACATTTCAAGGAGTTATAATGAATATAGCAGGTTATTGTGTTGCACAACCCAGCATGACAACTAAGGTTCTTTCACAGTGGAGAAATTTCCAGGTAGTCTAGAGTCAGCATAGCTGTTTTATATCATTCCCAGGCTCAAAGCTGAATATTCATCAAAGGTTTTAGTTAGGGAGTGTTTTGTGGTGGGAATAGCTAGAGGCTATCTTCCATTAATGTCTTTTTTAAAATATATGTGAGCATAAAAAGCACAAATATATTCACATTATTATTGCCAATGTTATTTTTGGTGAGATCTGTGTCAACCTCAGTAGCAGTAAAGTACAAAACAGGTGAGCAGATGAAAACAGTGCTATTAATTCTTGCTTTGGTACCAAAGCTATTTTGGTACTAAAGTCCTTAGCTGAAATTTGTTTTATCAAAGTAGCAAAGAATCCTTGGAACTAAAAAAAATCCCACATTTTAAGTTAAAAATGTGCTGAAAAAATAATAATTTTTTCCTTGAATGAAAATCAAGAAAATATTGAATCAAGGCTTAAATGTTGTGGATCTAAAACCTGAAACACTGCACAAGCTGGAAAAAAAATCTCATTTATTTTGACGCTAGGAAGACACTGAAGTAAAATAAGATCTTATCTGGCAGAAGTTTCCAAGAACAAAATGAATACGTGAGAGATGATGTAAGAGTGAGTAGCTGGATTGAAAGCTATAGAATAAACAAGAGCTTATAACACTGTTTCAGAAACAAGACATCTGGGCTTCAAAGAATCACACTGAAGAAAGCAGACAAAAATTTGTATCTGTCCATAAAAGATGAAACTTCAGCAACTTTCTAGGTTGGTTTCTCAGCCACCATTCCTCCTCTTACTGTCCTAGTTCTGCTGATTTTCAACAACAACAAACACCTGCTAAAATCAACCTGAAATCTGTTTTGGTCTACCAACTGAGTTAGAACAAACCCAACAAAATGCTTGCAAAATTTCAAGATTTTTTTTTTTATTCTATCCATATGAAATACTGCTCTTTTTCAAATATGTGAAAGCATTTAGTGTTATTAAACAGCTCTGGGAATTGTCACTGTCACGAAGGAGATTAGTGTCTTGGACTCTTCTTATGGTATTTTCAACTTCTGAACCAGCCTGTGACTAAATTTTTATAATGAAAAACGTTTACAGTATTAATGCTGACCTCATTTGTCTCTTAAATGCTAAGTGAACTTTAACCTTATGAATCTAAAAATTCTTCTGTAGAAACAAAAATCTGATCATTTATATATAGAAATAGAAAATACAAGTTTTACTTACAAGTATAACTGTCTGTGAAACAGAAAATGAACAAATGATAACCATTTGCATCTCTCTTTTTCTTTTAAATTTTTTACATTCATTCCAGTAGGTTTATTTTCAGGCACATTAATAGAATCCAAAGGAATACTCTCTCCTGAAGTTTTATTTACACTAGAGAAGACACTCTGTCACTCCAAAACTGGAGTTTTGAAACTACATTGATGTGAATATCTGTTTTACCAGTTAAAATTAGATGGGTTTGAGTATTAAATAATACTGTATTCTGCCTAGTTTGCATATTTTATCATTATAAACAACTGCATTTCAAAATTCAGGACATTGAGGAAGGAAGAATTAGTTCCCTAAAATAATAACTTTATTCTAAGTATGAAAGCCCTAGTCACTTATCCTTACATAAACCTTTAATGAAAATGGACAGAAGACATTTCCATTCAAGTTAGCCTTAACAGATGTTCATTGATCAGATTCTGTCCTGAATTGTTTCTGTGATAAAAGAATCATAGAATCACTTTGGTCCTTTCAGATCATCGAGTCCAACTGCCAAACTAGCAGTCAAGTCCACTACTATACCATGTCCCTAAGCACCACATCTACACATCATCTAAATACTTCCAGAGATGGTGTCTCAACCACTTCCCTGGAAAGCCTGTTCCAATGCTTGACAAACCTTTCAGTAAAAAAAAAAATGCCAATACGCAATGTAAATCTTCTCTGACATATTACTAATTTATTAAAGACATTGCAGAATTGCCTCTGAGTCAAAACTAATGACCAGATCTTCACTTCTATACCTGATTTATCTTCAGTAGCACGCTCCTGGCCAGCATTTGTACTCCAGGGCAAACCCAGGCATACTTGCTCCTAAATGTTAATATTATCTTGTGACTGATTGGCTTAAAGCATGCCAGATGGGATGCTTGCTTAAGAACATTCTCAGGGTCCTGTCCTAGGGGAGTTCCTGGATCATTTCTTGAAAGGCCATGATGTATGTTTCTGACATAAGGCAGGCAGATCTTTCTTGTCTCAGAAAGATCTTGTCATTCATATTTCACCAGTTTCAGAGAAAATGTGTTGGGGGAAAAAAACATCACTATTCACATGTTCCATCAATAAACTTTGAATCAGTTATATGTGTTTTTTTCAGGTAAGGAGAAAATATTGTGAAATGCTTTATTTCCCCATGGAGAAAATATTATTTCAAGTTGCCAGTTCATACATTTTTATATCAATTTCAGAGCTGAATATGCTGTGATTTGTAATGACACTAGCACTTGAAAAAAGAATAGATATCCACACTTACATAATTTGCGTACTTGAGATCTGAAAGATGGTTTTCCTTTAATGTTATTTTAAAGGATTTCAACATGCATGCCAGGTATTTTGAAAGTTCATATCTGTAAATGCAATTTCTGTAGAATGTAATGAATCAGAATAAGGCATAAGTGCACTGTATTAAGCAAAAGAAGACTTTTGGGGCACAAATAGGAAGTAAACTTTCTCTTTTCTCTCAGTGTATGGTTAACATGTCTGTGTTTTAATTGAGCATCAATAGCATCAATGGCATAGTCTAGCTTTGAATGTCTTGGATCAGCTTTTAATTATAAACTATAATTTTAAACCCACCTTGGAACTCACGTTTTAAGAAAGTAAAAATTCATGAAGTTCTTGAGGGCTTGTAGAATTATGGATCATTAAATTGACTTCTATCTACTACTGTCAATTTTACATAAAATTTGTAAAAAATTTCCTTTACTGAAGTACATTGTAGTGGAATAGGAGCATGTTCTGCTTAATCATGTTTGTGGAATGTCTTTTGTAAAAAGAAAATATTTTGGAAACTACATCCATGGAATGAACACAGAGTCCAAATCTGACTCTGTCCAGTGAAGATTCTAATCAGAAATGCACTTAAATGACTGAGTAGAAAGAAAATCCAGAACACACTTGAGTCAGTGTTGAATTTTTGCAAGTTGCCAACAGTTTGGTAAGATTTTTTCCTGCCAACAGAAATAGGATCATAAGCTTGGTTTAGTTCTACGGCAACATGCTTGATCTTGCTGAGATTCACTGATTTAGTGATAAATAGAAGGTCAGCTGTAAACTTAGAAACCAAGATAAACAAAGAGACTGGAGCAAGTGAGAAACCTCCTAAAGGCAGAGGAAGATTATGGCATCTTTATAACACAAAAACAGAACTGATATTCACTGTTAGCATTCCCTCTAGCATTAATTGAGTCTCCTACCTGAACATCTTATTTAGACACTAACTCCCATGCACCAGACCAAACAGCTGCGTCAGTTTAAGGCATAAACCCCTCATCTTTTTGCTTTGTTTTCCTGCCAGAAGTTATGCAATGAGACTAGATTAATAGAAACAGGTGTGTATATGCCTCAGTAGAGATTAGTTGGTGCACCTCTGCTACTTCTAGCATTAGAGGTGCAAACACACATTTCTTCTGTCACTCATCTTCAGATTGTCCAGTAAAGTGGTAAGGTAAAAGCTATCTTAAACCACCACCACTGGATTTGCCAAAGGTTTTAGTCCCATTATTTTTACAGACTCATATAAATCCCCTTATTATTAATCTGAAAGGCATTATTCCTAATTGCAATTTTCACCAAAAGGATCCAATGATGTCTTTTGTATTGAGAAACAATACAAAAAGTAGAACATTAAAAAAATTGATTAAAAATAAGAGGACTTATATGACTATGTAGTCCCTCTCAGTTAATAGTGAAGAGGTACACCAGGAATTTGCAGACAAAAGAGATCAAAGCTGGTGAGCTGTTGTCTCCAAGTCTTAAGTTTTATTATTTCATTCTCAGAATATCTACATTTTCATGAACAAGATTAATGATATATTTAGGACCTTGTTGCCACAGATCTAAAGCACTTGGACAAAATGAAATACATGGAGCCAGGTTCTAACCAGTGTTTCAAGGAAGCAATAACAGCTCATGCCTGCTCAACATGCAGTATTTCCTTTGGATGTTTTTACACATAATTTTCATTTTTTGTTTGAACATCTAGCGATTTCCTGCCCTGAAGGTGAAGCTAGACTAGCCTATTAATATCACAAAAGGAAGAAAAAAAATGTTTCAAAACTGTGTTCAAACCTGCTCCTACATGAGACGCTCAGAACAATCAAATGTGAATTTATATATTCTTCTGCTTCCTTTATATGAAATTGCTTAGAAACGGAACACAGTTGAAACAAACACTTCAGTAAGCTCCTTGCAATGACTCAAAGCCAGACATTTTTTTTTCTCACTAAAGGGCTGCAAATACTTAGGTCATATTACTGTTGATAGCAGTTTGTTTTGTTTGTCTGCCATAGCTGCAGATGACAAAGATCCAAAACCCATTGACTTGAACAGACTTTGGATTGACTGTGGGGAAAGGATTTCCACTGTAGATAGGAATGCTAAAAACATAATCATTTAAGCTCCAGTTTCAGAAAAAATGATTCCAGTCTCTCTCTCTCTGTGTGTTGCACACACACACATTTGCTTAGGATCAAATGCTCTCTCCTTTGTACATGTTAGGTAACTATAAAATCACTGAAGCCATTCAAAGAGTAAGGTGCAATCCAATGTGAACAAAGCTTTAAATACTTGCCTAGAGGTGGGAATTTTCCCTTTAGGCCTTGTTGAAAAGCTATCAGGCACATCCTCAAATGAAGTCAGCAGATTCCCATGTGTTTTTACATACAACATTGTCATCAAAAAACCCCACTTGTATTAAAATCACATTGGGTTGTGAAGTCAGGTACTCCATGGCTAGGGCATGACAGAACTGGAGTTGCTCTTTCTTTGACAGATAAAAACAACCTACCCTCAGCTGGCTGTGCTTTTCCAGAACCATAACTCACAGACACAGTGACTGGTCCAGACAGCACTCACCAACACATTCATGTCTCAGACTCCCTCAGAATAGCTGAAAACAGGATTGATTCAGTTACCAACAAAAGAGGACCAAGGCACAGCAGCCAAGTAGCTTGCTGCTATCAATCATTTATTTTCAGCTTTCAAAAGAAAAGAAATAATTTAAGAGGGACAGAAGTGCATGAGAGGAGGAGAGTAGTGGGGAGAGACTGAGGAAGAGGGAGAAAGGAAAGGGAGCTCTGACTCAGTCAGTGAATCACTTTTTTATTCCTCTGAATAGAAGTTCAAACTTACCATGAGCAACTGAAGATCTCCTGAAATTATAACTTAATTATCCCCAGGAGACAAACAGTAATTTTAAGTTTCTTCTTCCTTTTTTTTCCCCACGATACTCCAAAAAAGTAAGTTAAGGGATTAATTTAATCCACAAATTTCTATGTTAACCAGATAGTAATCTATAAGGGTAGTACATAAACCTAATTGAAATGGTAAAAAAAAGGAAGAAATTAGGTACTTTTTGCAAACACAAAGATTAAATTTCATGCTGAACATAATTTCCAGAATTACCTTAACTAACACAGAAATTGAAGATACACAAAGTGACTGAAGCTCTTACAAGGTAACTTGATGCATCCATCAGGACTTGCTGGAGATTCTGAAGACTTAGGTGCTCTTCCTGGCTGTCACTTGTCCAGTGGATTAATATGGACCAGCCATTTCTAGTTCTGTCAGTTTATTAATGTCCTTTTGATTCATTGATGTCAGAGAAACATTATATAAGATATGTTTCACTCAATATTTTAAAATATCTGTTCCCTAAAAAAAACAGTAGATGAAAAGGATTTCATTTTAATGTACTGGAGACATTCTATTAGGACATATGATTCATGTCTATTGTGTGATACAGGATAGTCACTGAAGCAGACAGGCAGAGGAAACCAGAGGCTCAAATGCATCTCACAAAGACAGTGGGGTGAGTTGACTCTGGCTGAATGTCAAGTGCCCACCAAAGCTGCCTTATCAGTCCCCTTCTCAGCTGGACAGGAGAGGGAAAATATAATAAAAGGCTCATGGGTCAAGATAAGAACAGGGAGACATCACTCACCAATCACCATCACAGGCAGAACGGACCCAACTTAGGGAAAAATTAATTAAATTTATGACAAATCAAATCAGAGTAGAATAATGAGAAATAAAACCAAATCTTTAAAACACCTTCTCCTCACCCCTCCCTTCTTCCTAGACTGAACATTATTCCCGATTTCTCCACGTCCTTCCCTCCAGTAACGCAAGGGAATGAGGAATAGCGGTTGCAGTCAGTTTATCACACATTGTCTCTGCTGCTCCTTCCTCCTTAGGGGAAGGACTCCTCACACTCTTCCACTGCTCCAGTGCGAAGTACCTCCCATGGGAGACAGTCCTCCATGAAATTCTCCAACATGAGTCCTTCTCACGGACTGCAGTTCTTCAAGAACTGCAACAGTGCAGGTCCCCTCCACAGGGTGCAGTCCTTCAGGAACAGACTGCTCCAGCACAGGTTCCGCAGTCGAGTCACAAGTCCTGCCAGGAGCATGCTCCACCACAGGCTGTCCATGGGGTCACAGTCTTCTTTGGGTACATCCATCTGCTTCAGAATGTAGTCCTCTATGGACTGCAGCTGGCTATCTGCTCCACTATTAGCCTCCAGAGGTTTTAGGGAACAGCCTGCCTCACCATATTCTTCACTACAGGTTACTGTGGAATCTCTGCTCCAGTGACTGGAACATCTACTCCCCCTCCTTCTACACTGACCTTGGTGTCTGCAGAGTTGTTTCTCTCACATATTCTCACTCTCCTTATCTGCAACTGCTGTCATACAGCAACTTTTTCCGCTTTTTAACATGTTATCACAGAGGTGCTGCCACTACCTCTGACGGTGTTTACTTTGAAGATGTTCACTTTAGGATGCCCCTGGTGTCACTGACTGCACTGTATAAGGACTCAGTTCAGTTGCCCATATATTGGGGTGGTTAGTGCCATTTAAGATGCCTTAAGGTGTCCTACCTGGTCTCCAGCTGATGATCCAGAAGGTCACAGTGTTTCCATGGGTCCATCCATGTGTGCATTTGGGGTACCCTAGGGCAGCCATCCCAAATGGCACTAGAAGCTTGTGTTAGGTTAGTAAAATGCCAGTGACTGTAATGGGAGTTGGGGTTTTTATCTCAAATGTAGACATTTACATTTAGATCCCTCAGGTTATGAGTTGGATCTTATTTTCCAAACCCCAGAAGGATTTAAACTTAAGATAGGTGTCTAGTTTCTCTGCATAGGCATTGAGGCAGATCTGTGGAAGCACAGCAAGGGAATACATGGCATGTGGGAACTGAAAATCAAAATATCCAGCATATGATGATCACCAAAGTTAAAAAGCAATAGAGCTGTAGTTTCTAGAATTAAATTTGTGTCTATAAACTTTACCTAGAAACTTAAATTGACATCAAAGCAATTTAGGAAGTCTGATTCTAATTCACTCATGAACTAATGACCTTCATTCTCTCTATTAGGATCTGTTAGTAATTTAAATATGGTTTTAAGTAACTATGGTGGTAACAGGTGTCAAAGTTTCAGTTTACAAACTTTCATTCATAGGGGTTTTCGGTCATTTTAGACTGCTAAGATTTAATGTTATTCAGAACTTTTCATGAAAAATTTATTCTGAAATATAAAATTCCTGCAGTCCATTTTTTTCCATTTCTGAATCTCTATAAAAATGTGTGCCACACAGGTACTCCCATTCTTATAACCTCTCTCAGTAAAAGAAAGTGAATATATTGAGATAACTTTCAAAAACTTCTGCTGTTATTCTATAGATTATTTTGTGAAATAGCACACTGAAACCAAAGCCTCCTGATTAAAAGCCAATTTACCTATTGCATCATGGTCATAGTTAATATTGCAAAGACACATTCTTTATGTACTACGGACTACATGTGAATTAAACATCTGCCTAGTATTAGAATATCTATATGTGTGCTTTTATATATATATAATAAAACCCAACTATTAGAGCATCAAATTATAATCTTGCAAAGCTAGGAGACTGATCTCGTCTCTGGGGACATTCAGATATTAGACTGATGGAATACTTGTTATTAGCCAAGTAAACTCTCTGCTACTTTCTTGGTTTCATTATGTATAAATACATGCATGCATTGTTTATAGACAGTGTATACTAAGCAGGGCCAGGTTTGATTCACAGCTGTGAAATTAATCATTGTCTGTGTACAGCGGATTTCGGGGAAAATTGTTTTATATCAGTACTCTGACTCTTCACAGTGTTCCTTTTCTTGTGGGGTAAATCTTTAAGGTCAGGCAGCACAACTGGTAAATTAAATCTCTGATTATGTAACAGGCTCAAAGAACAGAAGATTAAAGGTACAAGCAAACAAAAGAGAACAATAAAACATATATAGAAAAATAAACATACAGCCTTCAAAACGTAAATCAACAACTTCATGCACTAACTGCTCGGCATAAGAGAGGCATTTACCCTATAAAATGTTCCTTTGGCAATCTTTTTCTCTGATGCAGATAGCAATGCACAGCAATGGAAAGTCGTCTGTCGTGCCTGTATGTGCAGGTGATGGGAACTCAAATGGAAAAAGATCACAGAATCACAGAATATTAGGAGTTGGAAGGGACTTTGAAAGATCATCCAGTCCAACCCCCCTGCCAGAGCAGGATTACCAGACCAGGTCACACAGGAACGCATCCAGGCGGGTTTTGAATGTCTCCAGAGAAGGAGACTGCACAACCTCTCTGGGCAGCTTGGTCCAGGGCTCCATAACCCTTACAGTAAAAAAGTTTTTTCCTCATGTTCACATGGACCCTCCTATGCTCCAGCTTACTCCCTTTGTCCCTTGTCCTGTCATTGGACATCAGAGAGAAGAGCCTGGCTCCTTCCTCCTGACACTCACCCTTTACAAATTTATAAACATTAATGAGGTCACCCCTCAGTCTCCTCTGCTCCAAGCTAAAGAGACCCAGCTCCCTCAGCTGCTCCTCATAAGGGAGATGCTCCACTCCCCCAGTCATCTTTGTGGCCCTGCGCTGGACTCTCAGGCACATCAACACTCTGTCCCAACTTAGTGTCATCTGCAAACTTACTGAGGGAGCACTCAATCCCCTCATCCAGATCATTGATAAAGATGTTAAACAGGACTGGCCCCAAAACTGATCCCTGGGGAACCCCGCCTGTGACTGGTCGCTAACTGGATTTAGCTCCATTCACCAAGATCAACGGGTGCCTCTCAAAGCATGAATCCAAATTAGTTTGTGAATAGCTTCCTTGCATCATAAGAGCAGCAAATGTGTTTGTCCGGTTCACAGACTGAATTTTGACTAGTAGAGTTGTGCCAGTACTGATCTTCTAAAAATACTGACCTTCTAAAATTACTGACCAGAAGGCAGCACAAACTGAAGGCTTAACATTAGTTTTTCTTTTAGAATCAGGAAAATAAAAACTCAGAGTTCTGAACACAAATACAATTTTTTAGTAAAGTAATATCTGTATCTTTCAAACATGGAACAAGTTCTACTTCCAGATACACTGTGTGGGATTGTTGGAAAAAAAATCAACAATCATCATGGACTTCTATGCAGTGGGATTTATTGGTAGTGCCTTATAATGTCACAGAAAATGCAATGCCACAGAAAATATGACACCTATGGTGTTCCCCTGGAACAGCAGCTATGTAGTGAGTAGGCTCCCCATAGCACTTGAAATGACACCAAACAGTGAAGACAGCTGAGTCCTACACATCAGTTCTTCATTTTTCCCAAAGAGATCTAGAGAGACATCTCCAGATGGAGAAGAGTTGGATGGCAGAGTATCCAGCAACTTGTGCAAAATTCATTCTTCACTTTTCCTTTTGACCTTTCTACTAAAGAAAAGCATGCTCAGACATGTTCTGGATTAGGGGCTTTGTTCCAGTAAAAACCTTAAGTGAGATAGGAGAATAAGATCAGAAGCCTCAGCGAAGATCCAATCAGCCTGCATTGCACACTTAGCAGGCTGATCCAGACTTAATAAAAATAACCAACTGATGGAGTCAGATGCCTCTGAACAATAATTCTGAAAGCATGTGTACTGAGCAAAGATCCTGTAGTTAAAGGACTCTTACGTCCCTCTTCTTGAGATCCGCATTGTAGGTCTCTCTGTGGAGCCAGATGGTTAGCATCTTTCTAAGAAAACCTGGGAAGAGATCCAGCAGCTCCCTCTAAAACAGTTTGCACCAGCAAGACTCCAGTCATTCCTCATCCTAACCATTAATTACAAAGTAAAGCTTCCCCCTGCTTTCTCTAGTTCCAGCATCTTTATTTTTGAACCAAGCTCCACTGCATGAAGGGCAGGTTAACAGCACACAGTATTCCTCTAGGTATGTTACAGTACTGTCTTTTACTGAGAAGAGATTGGGTATAGAAAGACTGGTGGGTCTGATTCAAAGAGTATTATATGAAATGTAGAAAATCACTCCACTAAACACAACTTTTAAGAAAAACAAAAAAATTGGCACCTAAGCATAGAAAAGAGCTTCATACAATCATAGAATGCTTTTTGTTGAAGACCTTTAAGATCAAGTCCAACCAGTGAATCAGCCCTTCAAAGTCCACCAGTAGACCATGTCCCTAAGCATGACATCTACTCGTCTTTTAAACATCCTTCAGGGATGGTAACTCTACCACTTCCCTGAGCAGCCTGTTCCAGTGCTTGACAACCCTCAGTAAAGAAACTTCTCCTAATATACAACCTAAACCTCCCCTGCCGCAAGTTGATGTCATTTCCCCTTGTTTTATCACTAACTACCAGGGAGGAGAGACTGACCCTCACCTCACTACAACTTCCTTTCAGGTAGCTGTAGAAGGTGGTAAGGTCACCCCTCAGTCTCCTTTTCTCCTGACTAAAAAACCCAGCTCCCTCACCTGCTCCTCATAAGACTTGTGCTCCAAACCCTTCACGAGCTTTGTTGCCCTTCTCTAGACACACTCCAGCATCTCGAAGTCCCTCTTGTAGTGAGGAGCTCAAAACTGAACACAGTATTTGAGGTGTGGCCTCACTGGTGCCAAGTACACGGGAAGGATCACTTCCTTAGTCCTGCTGGCCACACTATTCCTGATGCAGGCCAGGAAACTGTTGGCCTTTTTGGCCACCTGGGCACACTGCTGGCTCATGTTCAGATGACTGTCAAACAACACCCACAGGTCCTTCTCCTCCAGGCTGCTCTCCAGCCACTCCTCTCCAAGCCCCTAGCATTGTATGGGTTTGTTGTGACACAAATGTAGGACTTGGCACTTGGCCTTGTTGAACCTCATGCAATTTGCCTTAGCCCATCATCACCAGCCTGTCCTGGTTCCTCTGCAGAGCCTGTCTACTTTCAGGCAGATCAACACTCCCACCCAACTTAGTGTTGTCTACAAACTTACTGTGGGTGCACTCGGTTCACTTGTCCACGTTATTGATGAAGACATTAAACAGAAGTAGCCCCCAGCACTGACCACTAGGGAACACCACTTGTGACTGGCCACCAGCTGGATAGAACTCCATTTACCACGACTATTTGGGCCCAGACATCCAGCCAGTGTTTTACCCAGTGAAGTGTATGCCTGTCCAAACCATGCCCAGCCAGCTTCTCCAGGAGGATGCTGTGGGAAACATTGTCAAAGACTTTAGTATAGTCCAAGTAAACAATGTCCACAGCCTTTCCCTCATCCAGGTCACCTTGTCATAGAAGAAGATCAGGTTAGCTAAGCAAGACCTGCCCTTCCTGAACTCATGCTGACTGGGTCTGAATGCCTGGCCGTCCTGCATGTGCTGCATGATGGCACTCAAGCAGATCTGTTCTAGAACCTTCCCTGGCACCGAGGTCAGACTAACAGGTCTGTAGTTCTCCAGGTCCTCCTTCCAGCGCTTCTTGTAAATGAGTGTCACATTTGTAAGCCTCCAGTCAACTGGGAACTCCCTGGTTAGTTTCAAATGCTAAACAGTAGTTTCATAGGCAATCTTAACTACAGCCTTGAGATGTACACTAAGAAAAAGACTTTGGTGCAAGAACCTCAAAAAAACTTTTATCTTTGACATTTCCTATTAACTGCCTTAGTGCTATGGACCCAGTTTCAGAGCCTATCTCCAGCTGAATACGCAGGTTACAGAGCAGAAATTTAATTACACATTGTGAATGCCACAGCCATGTTCACCGTACTGGAATTTTAGTCACTAACTCTTACCTGACATTCAAGTGAACTTGGGATTGGACTAAATGATCTTTGAGGTCCCTTCCAATCCTTAACGTTCTGTGATTCTATGAACTAAAAAAAAAATGTTTTTTTGACTCATTGGGCACTAGACTTCAGCAACTCTAAATATTTTTGAGAATTAAACTTTTATGTTAATTCTCTGTTTAACACTTTTTACAGGAAGATCTAGATTACTGGTTTCAAAACAGTTGAGTAGAAATGATCTTAAAAAGAAGAGCAAATCATAAACTTAACAGCTGAAATTTGTAGAACTCATTGTTCTTCCTGAAGGCATAGGCCCACGTAGGGAGCAAAAGATCATTAAAGTTAATCTTTTTCCATTCCGTCTATACATATTAATTCTAGGACTTTACTGCTTTAGACCTTTGAAGCCAATTCATACTGAAATCATGATGTGCCATATAAGATAGAAATTGGAACATGCTTATTTTTCTGGCTTATGACAGTTAAGTTGGTGAAATCATCCTGTTTTAATCAAAAAACAAGTTCTCCCCAACTATGTTTCTTATGTTTACTGTTTTTCCCCTAATAAAATGCAATGGATTATTACTATATAGAAAAACTTATGTCATTTCTTGACAATGAAGACATATGTTTCCTGTTCACCATGTGTATAAATATTGTTCTCCTTTCTAGTTCAAACAATGCCACTGAGTCAAAAGTTTGCATAACACGGGATTTGACCTCATTTAGATTCATCTTGAAGAAGATATGTAGGAAAAATGAGTAATATGCTGAGAAATGTTAATCTGAAATCACAGGACAAGAAAAATGGGTTGTAGCAGTCTTCTTCATGGCAAAAGTACATTTCATTTTATTTAATAAAAGTAAGATGAGCTACTCAGAACCAGGTATGTTCTCCGTTATAGTGGAAATGTACCCTACAAACTGAAGAACTGTCCCACATCCTACAATTATTCATTTCATGGTTTTGATTTACACCTTTAAGTGCCAACTGATATGAAAGACATTACGTCAAACATTTTTCATAACAGTTGAAAGTGCCATTTCTTGGGCTCAGAAAACATGTAAGAAACTTGGATTCAAAGCTTCTTAAAAGTGAACACTACCAGACATTTTCCTCTTTCAAGAAGAGGACCCCAACTAAGATGCTGCCTGCTCCTCCTGTTGGAGCTTTTGCAATAGCCTCTGTCTGGAGTTGGAGGAAAGAAACTTCTTGCAGTCTGTGTGCACACTGTTCACTTAAGAAGAGTCTCTGATCCAACGATTTTTTCTGTTTTACATTATTCCTCCTTGTATAACGAGTATAAACAACCCTGGAGACAGAATTAAAATTTCTATTCCTTTACTGATGTTCAGAGTGGGAAATCATATTATTTTCTCCACATTCAATATATTATTGAAGATTTCCTTGAAAAATAGAAGATAAGATGTTGACCCTTTCAGTAGTAGGAAAAATGCTGAGCTAACATTTCATATGACCTGAAACAATGCTTCAACTGTTGCTTTGTTAATGAGTCTTTTAATCATAGAATCATTTATGTTGGAAAAGACCCTTAAGCTGGGTTGTGAGGTTAACGTGCTGAAGGGATAGGATGCCATCCAGAGGGACCTGGACAAGCTGGAGAAGTGGGCCTAGTTGAACCTCATGAGATTCAACAAGGACGAGTGCAGGGTCCTACACCTGGGTCGGAGCAATCGTCGTTACCAATACAAGCTAGGAGATGATGTGTTGGAAAGCAGCCCTGATGAAAAGGACTTGGGGGTACTGGTGGATGAGAAGCTAGACATGAGCCACCAACGTGTATCTGCAGCCCAGAAGACCAACAGCATCCTGGGCTGAATCACAAGAAGTGTGGCCAGCAGGGCGAGGGAGGTGGTTCTGCCCCCCTACTCTGCTCTGGTGAGACCTCACCTGGAGTACTGTGTTCACCTTTTGAGTCTCCAACACAAAAAAGACATTAAAGTGTTGGAGTGGGTCCAGAGGATTGCCATGAAGATGATCAAAGGGATGGAGCACCTCTCCTATGAAGAGAGGCTGAGAGAGATGAGGTTGTTCAGCCTGGAGAAGCGAAGGCTCTGAAGGACCTTATAGTGACCTTCCAGCACCTGAAAGGTACCTATAAGAATGGGGAAGAACTATTTACAAGGTCATGTACCGATAAGGTAAGGGGTAATGGTTTTAAATTAGGAAAAAGTTGATTTAGATTGGATATTAAGAAAAAGTTCTTCAACATGAGAGTGATAAATCACTGGAAGAGTTTGCCCAGAGGGGTGCTAGAGGCCCCATCCCTGGAGATATTCAAGGTCAGGCTTGATGGGGCTCTGAGCAACCTGATCTAGTAACAGTGCCCCTGCTTACTGCAGGGGGTTGGACTAGATGTTCTTTAAAGGTCCCTTCCAACCCAACACATTCTATGATTCTATGAGTCTATCATTGTGTCCTACCATTAATGTTTTTCTTGATCTGTTTTGAAAGGGATAGTTAAAGGAGTTTTCCAAGCTGTGAATCTTAATCTCAAATACCTTGAAACATCTGTAACAGAAAATCTCTTTTCCTCAAATATGTTATTAACAGATGTCTGCCTCCCGCACACTCTGCAAACTGCTTACAGGTGGCAAGGAAATCCTTTTAAAACACTGTAACAAAGACTCAGAGTAAGCATGTACCACCTACCCAAAGAGACCTAAAAAGATCCCCAGAAAGCCAACACAGAAGAATAACACAGGGTATAACAGAGGAATAACAGAAGTGGAAAATGCTTTCAAGCGAAAGAAGTGGAATTAAGCATAAACTCTGGCAAGACTAGAGTAAGATAGGCAAAAAAGTCACTTTGTTAAATAATTGCATGAAGGATAAAAACTATGAATAAAACTTCCTTAAACATATCAAAAGCAGGAAGCATGGGAGGGTTTTTCAAGGTTGATAGATGATATAAAAGGTAAAAAAGAATTTCTCCAACGAGCTGCAGTCATAGCAGGAATACTAAGTGAATTATTTGCATTTGTGTTCACTGTAGAAGAATGTAGGTAAGATCTGACACTGAGTTTTTCCTTATGGCAGACAAATCCAAGAAAATAACTCAAACTGAAGTTTGCTTAGAAGAGTTTTAGAGTTCTGATGAGTTTTTATCATTGATAACATGAAGAAAACAAAATAGTTTTACCTTGAAAATTCAAAATCAGATTATATTTGAGATCGTCAGAATTGCTCAAATCCATTTGGATGCTGAAAGACTGAAAGTGCTGAATGAGATAATGTGTTTTCCAATAATCTGTCAGGAGAAATCCAGGAAACTATGCACTAGTAAGTCTTCTTTGTCATGGATCAAGCAATTGAACTACATAACACCACATGAATAAATACGATGTAACGAGGAATACTCTGCATGAGTTTTGCTGGGAGAAATCATGCTACACCACAGACAATCTGAGACAAACAAGGATTACAGGTGCACAACATAATATTCTGTACCTGGATTTTCAAAGAATTTTAAAAAATTCCTCATCAAATTACTTAATCTAAAAGCAAAGCTCCCCTGAGAGAATAATGGCCGGTGGAAAGCTGGGAAAAAAATAATGTGCATAATGTGAAAGGTTGTTAGTGGGAACACATGAAGATGTGCACTTCAGTGCATGTGGCTGAACATAAATGGCCTGGGATGAAGGGGACAAAAAAATATTTTTTGCTATAAACCTTTTTAAGGCAGTCAGACAAGAAACTGGCCTTAAAGTGTTGAAGATATTTTATGATACTGGATGATTAGACACTAAAATGTCAAATTAAAATTAAATGTTGATAAATTAAAAATAGCTATAAGAAAGTCTAGTAACTTATATGTCATGATGAACTTTAAATAAACTGTTTTCAATGAGGAAGAGGATCTTTTGATCATTGTTATTTCTCTAGAATTACCAGTTCAATTATCATCAGCAATCAGAGCAAAATAGAATGCTAGTAAAGACAGAATAAGACACCTTGTATCATTCTAGAAATTTATGACAAACACAGGCCTTTCACCCTATGTGAAGTACTTCTAATCATCCGCTTCTCCAAATAAATATAGTAAAACTTGTAAAGGTATAGGGAGTGGTGACAAGGGTGATGAGAGGTAAGGAATGCTTTCCATATGAGCAGATTTTCAATAGATTAGAACTCTTCTCAGAAAAAGAAGGAACTGAGAGTGATTTGATAGGTTGTAAAATCACAAATGGGCTGGAGAAGGTGACAGGGGAATAATAATTTACTGTCTGTAAAAAAGCACCAAGTAGAATTATCTGGCAATAGGTCTGAAGGAACAAAAAGGAGTACTATTTCACACAACACCTCATTATATTGTAGAACTCACTGCCACAGATTATTTCCATTGCCATAAGTAAATGGGTTAAAAAACACATTAAACAAATTAAGGATTGGAAGATCCATCAAAAACTAATAAACTTGATGATGTTGTGCAATCTTTAGTTCAAGAAAGCCTCAACAAGAGATGGCTGGAAACTGCATGGCTGTGCAGTTACCAAAGCATTTGCTGACCACTATCAACATTATGATATCAGCACAAATGAGTTTTAAATCAGACTAAAACCAGATGGTTTTTATATTCTTAACTATTGCCACAGTTACCTGCGAGTTCCCACTACTCATGAAGAGAAGTTGATATTTATTTTAGGTCAAATCAGTCCAACCAGAACAACATTTCTCACTCTGGAAGTAATATCCCGTTCCTTTGACCACCTAAATTCTTAAATTAGGCATCTTAGTTCTGCTATAACAGTTGAGTAGAACAGATCAGGATGGTAGAGTAGTTTTAGGTTCCCTTGGCTTTGTTGAAATAAAAAAAGGGGGTCGGGGAAGAAAAAAGGAAAAAGAAAAGGGTGAGAAGATGAGAAGACATCTAGAAACAGAGGGAAACTTTATAACTAAGTTATAATATAAGTTTAAATGCTTTCTAATGATTGTTAAAACTTGAACTGACCACCAACATCAAGATGTAGTATTTTTTAACATGTAACACATTTCCAAATGTAAATATTTCAATCTTTAATTTTTTTTAAACACACTTTTTCCAGCCTTCTGTGTTTGAATAATATGAGTAAAACACTGAAAACTATTCATCTCTTAACCACTTTCCTTATCATTGGATATGCAGAGGAATGTTATTGAAGGGTAAATAAAAGTCACAGTTTATAAGGAATTTAACTGAAAGTACAAGGAATTTTTTTTCATATTTTGTAGATAAAACTCAATAATCTAAGCAGAAACTGCAGTGTTCAACATTTTCTTCCTCATATGCATGGTATTCTATTCCAGATCTTATACCAATTGACCAGTTTACATATGTCTAGGTTGCAGGACCTACAAGAGTCTCTTTCAGTTCCCAAAATCGGTCACCCATAAGCCAGGTAATATATTGAATTCCTTCATGTATGGTTATAACTTCAAACTTTGGTGAAAAATTCTTTATTTATAGAAAACTATCTTGATTTTCATAGATGCTGTACAATAAGCCTTTACTGAGTTTTTCTAGATAAAAATTTAAGCCTGAAGTGGGCAAGATTCTTTAGGTGCTTCAAAATAGATTAAAATTCCTAATGTTTGAAAATTTTTGCTTTTTTTTTTGTGAGGGAGCTTTTATGAGAGATACTCTACCTCTACCATGCCAACGTAAAAAAGAAAAAAAGGTATTATTTGATAATAGCCTGCCTGTCTTGTTGCTGGGATGCTATTACTTTGTGTTTCAAACAGTTGGAGATTGAGGAGAGGTAATCCCTTTCAGTACTCAAATTTCATGGCACTTGGCTATTTTTTTTTCCATCACATGGGAAATACCACACAAGGGAGAAGATATATATGAGTACAACTTGCAATTACTTTAAGAAGACAAATACCATGATGAAACAAAAGAAATTTCCCATTAAAATAAACCACATGTCAGATTTCAGCTCAGATTCAGCCAGCTCTCAACTAAGGAAATATGTCTTAGCTGAAGATCACGGAGTGAATACATATCTGCTTTACTCAAAGTGGCCCATAGAGAAACAAACAGAAATATGAGCTAGCGTGGACTATGAGAATAAACAGAAAAGCCTTGCAAGAGCAGGCCATCTCATGCTTTTATCAATGATGCCGTGAAAGAAAAAGATGCACACATCTCCTTGCCTTAGGCAATGCTTAAATACCTTATATCAAAATAAGCTGTGGAATTCAAGGCCAAACATATCCAGTGAATGGTGGACCTCATGCTGCTATTCCCCTTTGCTGGAGATAAAAACCATGAAGAGTTTAAGCTAACCACAAGTTCCAGCAAAATATAATTTCCTTTGCCTTAACTAAGCAGATTTCTGAAAGACATCTATTTATCCAATTAAAAATAATTAAATAGACTTTTGGAGTAAGGGAGATACTGGAAACAGGAAAGACAAAATAATAGAAAATTCCCCTGTTACAAGTGATTAGCTTTCTCCATTCTTTAATTAAGCAGATCAGGGAGGCATGCTATGTGCTTAGCACTTAGTTTAGTCCTTTCAGAGTGACTCCATCCCCAATATTGAAGTGTTTAGGAATTTTTTGATAAATATTTTTTCCTTATTACTGCATTGTTTCAACAAAGAAAAAGATTTTTCAAAACTGTGTTTATTAACAATTTTTTGGAGGGCAAAGTTTCATGTCTACCAGGAAGAA
>NW_010203728.1:0-40794 GCF_000695765.1 Mesitornis unicolor | reverse complement strand
AGGAATGCTATTACTGCTTCTACCTCCCCTATCTTTCTTTCACTTCCCCTTAATCATACTCCATTCTCAATTTCATAAAACCTAATTTTGTCTTGACTCAGACATTCAACAAAATATACACAATGATTGCTTTCAGGTCAGCCGCTTTGGTGTAATTCCTTAGATACACACTGGGGAATAAAGTATTCCAGAAAAAACAGGTGAACTAACTTTCCTGATGTGAGAAAAAGAATGGCTCACAGGGTTTCAGGCCTAATATTTGAAATGTCCTGGCTGTAAGCTACGTCTTGACCTTCTTGGATGAAAAGTCAAGATTAATATTTTTCTAATATATTAATTTCATTCAATCCAAGATTCAGTCATGAGTAAATTATATAGGCCCTAGTAGGTCATCAAATGTTCTTTTCTCAGCTGAAGAAGTTGAACAGCTTCTAGGGAGTTTTTCAATGAATGGGAAAATCATTTTCCACACGCTTCTTTGTAAAGAAATAGGAATGAATTATTGGAAGGATCCTAATCTATATGTAAAGCTCCCATTCCAGTTAAAACAGGCACTGTATAGTAACAGAAGTAACAGAAATTCTACTTCTGGTCTTCTTCAGAAAAAAACAAAACAAACAAAACAAAAAACCAACAAACCAAACAAAACTAAACAATATAAGCCCCGAAGTATCTCATAATTACTTGTATTTCACTGTAAAATTAAATAACTAAAATAACTTCTGATGAAATTGACTTTAAGCAAAAGTCAGTCAAGGCAAAATAACTATCATATATTTAATATATATACAGTGATGCTTCAATATTTGCTGTACTAATTGCAAAGATATATATGTGAATAGTTGGATGAAAGTGAAAGTTATCATCTATTATGATGCTGAATTTACATTTCTTTGAAAGATCCATTTGATAACAGTTTTACTATTTTATATTTTTGCCACAAACACGCATTTATTGCTAGCACTTCTAGCTAGATATCTTGGATTTAAACATAAATGGTAAATATTGATAACGATAAGAAGAGCTGTTCACTAGGGCGTGTAGCAATAGGACGAAGGCTAATGATTTTAAATTAGGAAAGGGTAGATTTAAGTTGGATATTAAGAAAAATTTCTTCAAACATGAGGGTAGTGGATCACTGGCACAGGTTGCCCAGAGAGTTGCTGGAGGCCCCATCCCTGGAGATATTCAAAGTCAGGCTTGATGGGGCTCTGAGCAACCTGATCTGGTAACATTGTCCCTGCTTACTGCAAGGGGGTTGGACTGGATGATCTTTAAAGGTCCCTTCCAACCCAATACATTCCATGATTCTATGATCCTATATTTACTTACTCTTTGAAACATTACTTTTGTTACATTTTAAAAGCACATGAATCCACTTACATCATTTTTGGATCAAGATTTGATGAATATAAAATTTAACTTTTTAAGCAGAATCGGCACAAACCAAATGTGCTTTGGGAATTCATTTTGTTCTGTGCTTTAGGCTGTTTTATGCAACCCATTCATGTCACCATTCAGTAGAAAGTAGGAGAATCAGCTGTATAGGTAAGGCAAGGTGAAGAACTCACATAAGGTACTTCTAATGCTTTCAGGGGTAGGCTGAATCTCCAATTTTTCGGTTCAGTTATTGATTAAAAATAGATTCTTGGTTATTCATATTAAATTACTTACATTCTTTCCCGTGGTCCTCAGTATATATTTCAATATGAGATACTTTAAAGCTGTGGAATGTCAACAGTCCCTCTGCATCTTGCCAGGTAGGCACAGATTAATTCCTGTATGAGAGGTTTCACTCTGAGTAAATCATGGGAAGCTATCAACCCTGGTTTCAACTTGCTGGGAAATTACTAAGATTCTTGCAGTTGTTCACTATTGGAAATCAAGATACTAAAGTAATGAGCAATAATGAAACACAAATTATTATACTTAATTTATTTCAGTGCAGGGATCAGCTCCAAAATAAATTGTAGAACTTGTTGAACCATGAGTAGGTAGACCATGTGATGGTTCCTCTGCCCAGAGTGACTTTCCCCTTTCCTCAACAAAACATTTAAGCTAACTCCAAATCAGAAATCATACAATCTTATATTCTCATAATCTGTGATTCTAGCCCACATTAAAAAGTAAAAATGTTAAAATGGCTTGTTGCCTAAGGGCCATAATGCTCCAAGGACTTGAAATGGTATGCTGACTAAAACCTGATGAAGACTGAACATAAAGACATTTTTTTCCACATATTACAGCTTTCATTGCATTCCATGATTTAATGTATTTGCCAAATTTTATACAATTTTTGGTTTTACCTCATAATGATTTGGAAAATGAATATTTCATGTGAATATCATGACATAATATTTCTTTCTTTTCCATGTCCCACAGACAGTAAGTCAACTGCCTTTCTTTCTTCTCTCCTATATAATAACTTAGTACTTCTCCTGCAAATATCTCATCCTTACCCTTTGTTTCACAGTTACTATCTTTTCTCTGAAAAGATCTAAAGGATAACATCCTTAGTAAACCTTGGAGCAGTCTCTTTCTGGCTTTGAGGACTGCACTATTACAGACCTGAATAAATGTTTCTGTGCTGGAAACACTGTTTATTCAAACTAATAAAGGCGTTCCCTTACAGGAAGCTGTCTGTCTCAGTGAGGACACCAATTCACTAGTAAAAAAATCTTGTTTCTGTTATTCATTAGTCTATCTTTTATTTTTAACTCATTAATATAAAAGAGATGAAATGTGACTAGCAACTAATATAGTGCTAATATAATTTGGTTAGCACAATATAACTGGCAACTAATCATGTAAGA
This sequence comes from Mesitornis unicolor, assembly GCF_000695765.1. Classification (NCBI taxonomy): domain Eukaryota; kingdom Metazoa; phylum Chordata; class Aves; order Mesitornithiformes; family Mesitornithidae; genus Mesitornis; species Mesitornis unicolor. Next base: position 37,981 of record NW_010203728.1, on the reverse strand, counting down.
AAAAATAATTCATTACTTTGTGAATAACCACTGAAATTTAATGTATTCAAAAGTATAATGAGCACCACTGATAATTACAAGTAAAGAAAGAAGTATTGTCCTGCTTTGATCTAAACAGAACTAATTTTCTATTTAGTGATTTTACTTTTCAGGTCAGTTTCTTTTAAGTGGCTGAACTTGCTGAAACTAGCAGCATGTTTTCCGGACAGTGTGATAATCACAAGGCCACTGTCTCACCTTGGGTACTGTGTCAGCACCTACAGGGTGGAGTGGACCCAAAACAGACCAATGAGGTATATCATCCCACATATGTCATACTCAGTATAAAGCTGAGGGAACACAAGGGTCTCAACCCCTTCCATCTTGGACCCTTCATTCTGTCCTGACTCCTTCAATGACTGAAGTCCAAGCAGAACCCTGTTAGCTCATCTGCCTCTGATCCAGATTTGTGTGTTCCTGCATCCTGTTCCCACCTGCTGCTGAGTCCAGTCTGGGACTTTTCCAGTTCCCTGCTCTGCAGAGCCTTTGGCGACGTAATTGTCATTGCGGGGGGTGGGGGAAGGATTTTATATTGGTTTTGTATATATATTTGTGCATACCTGTATATATTTCCTTATTTTCCAACTTGTAAAGTCTCTCTCCCTTATTCTTTTTTCTCTTCCCTTCTGGAGAGGGAGAGGGGTTAATAGAGAGCATCTGTCTAGGATTTAGTGGTCAGCTCAGCCCTAAACCACAAGTACACAGAAGTAGTACCAATGACATAGAAAATAAAAGAGTAACTTTTCAATGAACAACCCAGCTGAGCTTAGGCTATAACAAAAACTCACAAGCATCATTATTACAATTATAGATGTAGCTGTATGATTTTACCTTTTTTGGTATTATCTTTCAAAAACTCTTTGTTGAAAGAAATGGCGTGATGGAGACAGAAGTGATGAATGCACTGAAAAATTGCTTCCTGTCATAAATGACTTTACAAACCTACTGGGAAATTTTTCATGTCTACATCTGGTAGATGGTGACTAATGCAGAATAATCAAATTAGAAATTCAGCCAGCTGGGACTAGTGACCACACGAAGGTCCAGTGACTAAAGCAAGATTAGAAGTTGATATGTGTAAATCACAACTGATTCTAATCAAAAACAGATGCCTGATTTCAGACAGGTTTTCATGGACAAGATGTCACAAAAGATTAGAAATAATTGAGTAGAGGGAGACAATGAAATGCAGACTGCATTTTAGTTCAAGAAAATGACAGAATTCTATGGAAGTAGGTATGCATCATTTAAATGCAGTGTCCACAGAGAACATATATATAACAAAAAATAAACTACTTTCTACCTGATGAATGTTGAATTTAAATTAATAATTTTTAATGTGTACATCAGGTGTAAACATATTGTGAAATTGCAGAAAATTTTATTAAATTAGACAAATGAAATATTTCCGTTCTCTGGTTTTCTGTGGGCTAACACCATTACAATCAAGCATTTGTTACTAATTTATAGAATAAAAATATGCTTTTGGGGATTGTATGTTTATATGTATCCTAAAACAATTATAAACTGTAAATTTATATTTCCAAATGTTCCTGTCAGTGAATATCAGTTGACAAAAACATAGGATAACTGCAAAATAAATTTGCTGTGGTACTTACTATCTGAATTTCTTGGTTTTCTTCTGGAAATTTTACTGTAACTCCATGAAACCTTTCTGTCTTTATATCTAAAATACATATCTTTGTTTTCATTTTACATGTCCTATGTAGAATGTGTATTAGTGCCTAATAAACAATATAGGAGCTGAATAAAGCAACAGTATAGCTTTTCCTACTGTAAACATTTTCACAATCCATTGTCATAGGTTAAGGGCACTGAATATAGATATGTGTCTCTATCAGTACTTTGAAGAATAAATGCTAAGTGTATAACACCTCCTCCTACTGCTACCTTATTCACATAGGCACAGAAAACTAAATATCATGAATTGCACATTATATTACACAGGTTTGAATTTATGCAGTATGTCTTACATAAAGGATGTTCTAAACGGTATCTGAAAGGGTATGTATTGCTATAGAAGTGTTTCTAGTGCTAGCAGAATACACTTTCTATAAATACATATACATACATACATACATATACATGCATACATACATATACATACATACATACATATATAAAGAGCCATGAGAATAATTTACTGCTAATAAGCACAACAGTGAACGTTGTGAAAAGTTGTTTGACATTCAGATAACTGAGAAATTTTGACAAAGGACTTGTGAAAAATCAAGCTGTAGGTCAATTTTACCAAATGAGATATTTTTATTATTCTCCAATATTTAGTACTTTTATACTTTTGATTAGGTGTTTTTTCAGAACCTGATTGTTTGCGATTTCTAAGTCTGAATACTAGTGTTACTCACTACACATTACTTACACTTTTTGATTGGCCAGTTAAGTTTCACATGTCTCCATCTCTTGACTGGATGACTATTTTACAAATTATATTTGCTAATATTTAATCATAATTCTGTATATAAACACTCCTGTGAGTTGTAATTTAGAGGAAGACATACACAAATACTGCACTGACAAAGAACAATTTAGGCAAAGTTAGAGTTTGAGCAAATTAGTAAAAATGAGAGTCAGAGGCTTTCCTGCAAATTTGGTTAGTGGGAAAGGTTAATGGAAAGGACTGAGCTTGCAATAAAGTTACACCTTTGCTTTTTCTGACTGAAAGGGCAATTAAAACTAAATGAAATGTATTTTTCCACCTATGTCTTTTAGCTAAATATTTTTTATTGCCTTCAATGGTAAGATCTTCAATATGGGTTTGGGCATAATGCAAAAGTTTGTTTCCATTTCACATTTATAATATATCATTTAAAATATACATTATTGCATAATTTATAATATACTTTATTATATAATATACATTTATAATATAATATATTTCCATTTCACATTTATAATATGCCTGGAATCCTTGCAGGTAAATGTGATGACATTTGAATAGCAATTATGCTCCACTAAATACAATGTCAGTAAGAGCAGGCTCAAGCTTCTGTCTAATATTAGAGCACATATAAGTCATGTACAGTAAACAGAGTGTCACTAATCCAGGATGAAATCATACTTCAGTGCAGAAAATAGGAACTTTGACTTACTCAGCCTTATGCAATAGGTTCCTAAAAATCAAGACAAGTGTTTGTACATTTACTCTTTGTACAAAGACTGATAGATTAAGGAAAAAAAGAATTTGAGTGAGTGTATATAGGACATATATAGAAGGATAAATTCATGACTCAATGCACATGTGTAATTAACATCTAAGTCCTTTACAGCTTCTGAATGCAAACACAAGCAGGAGAAATTAGCAAAAGTAGAAAGTATATTACACACACACTACAGACAGGATTTCTGAGCATGAAGAAACCCACTTTCTGTTAATTCTTTGAATCAACAACATATGTTGTTTACTTATTGTTGCATCTTGCAGAAAAAATAAAGTTGGCTTCAGCAAATAATGAGCAGATGAATTTTGAAGAGAGGACTATGTGGCTAGAATTACGAATACCAGACAGTAATACCATTATAATGTGGGCTTAAGGTTTTTCCACAGCAAAATAATAGCCTGCCAGGCAGACAAACAAATTAGCTGATGATGGACCTCCCTTCCACAGCTAACCTTTAATCCAAGACAGCCCATTTAACTAATGAGGAATCCTCCTCTTGTCCTACTATGATAATATGAAAGTGGTGTGGAACAGATAAGCTGAAAAGAGTCAGTAAAGATTTTGACCTTTCTCAGAAGTGCCTTTGACATCAGTTAGATGAGAATGTGAGGGCTCAGCCATTTGAGTAAGTCTCCAGTGATCTAGCCCCTAGAAAGTCTCAAATAACTTCCTTAGTCATAACAGACACTTTGACCTGACTCACAAAACAGAGTAGCATCTAAGTTCAACTCCCACTTAAAACTGTTAGTGGTTTGAGTTCATCTCACTCAGCTTTAACCAGTTTAAATTTGGGGTGTAGTCTAAACTAGTCACTTTCCAAAATCCATACATAAGCTCCTAAAAACTTTACAGTTTCTGAATTTTGCTCATGAAGTCCTTAGAATTCCACTCTAAGGCATGTGTAGTAGTAGAGTACATGGAAATCTTCACAAAGGTAAAGAATGAAGTGCTGCCCCTCCTTGACACAAACCTTTTTCTGATTGCTCAGATTATGGCACATTCAACTTTTTATTCCACTGTCATCTGATATGCCTTGAACTCCTTTCCTTCACATTACAGTAGGACTAAGAAGTAATAAATGTGCTAAGTAGTAAGCTCTTTGGAGAGAGGGAAAAAAGAGAGACAGGACAGGTTTTCTCTTTTTCGAATTTTGACTCAAGCTGGTCTAATTTTCACAAAATGAAATAAGACTAAACTAAGCAGTGGGTGGGGATATTTTGTCCTGAAGGCTGTAGAAAGAAATATGAAAGCATGTCTAAAATACAATGAAAGTCTAATCAGAATTTGCATTACAAAAAAAGCTATTGTAGTGGAACTGACAATGATGCACTAGTATTGCTTGCAAAAAATGGACAGAATTGTGGATACATGTCTTGGGGCAGATGTTCCTTTACCTCACTTTCCATCAAGTGCAATGTTATCTCATTTTTTTGGCAGCTTTGTGAGAAGACTTACAATGAAAAAAAAAAAAAGAAGTAAAGGGAGGGATAAAATATTACAGTTTTCTTTGCCCTTGATTTTTTTAAGAGTTTCCATGACAAAGAATGGATCTAAAATAAAGACGTTGGAATCAGGGATTTTCTTCCAAATCAGCCTTTCTGTCTTTGATATTCAGAGTTAATGATAAACAGCTCAGTGGTTCATTCAGTCACTGTGGATCATGTCATGTTAATGTCATGCTCTGATACTCAGGAATGGACATGGGGACAAAGAAGTAATAATTTGTTTGTACAAGAGATAAACTGTTCCGATGACTTTACCAGTCCTGGTTTGCATGAATTTGTTTCTAATTTCTGAAGAAATGTTTAGCCACCCAACCCAGTATATCTGTCTTTCTAACTACATTTGTTCAAAGATGGAGACAGAAGTGTTGAATGCACTGAAAAATTACTTCCTGTCATAAATGACTTTACAAACCTACTAGGAAATTTTTCATGTCTACATCTGGTAGATGGTGACTAATGCAGGATAATAAATAACGCTTTTGTCTTATTGTTTGATATAATAAACAGGACTGTAATCAAAGACTACTGCCATTTTTTTCTTCAAGTTTTGTTCTGGACTAAAAACATTATGAATTATTAGAACAAGACCTGTTTGTTCACATCTCCTCTCATTTCCGCAGTACAATACCATTTGAAATTATGTATTGTCCCTTGAAGATGAAGCTTCCATGATTCCTCTTGATCTGCTGTTCCACATTCCTGCAGATCTCACACTTAGGAAATTTGTGATTAATTGTGCCTTGTTCTTTCATTCTCTTATCTATTACTCCAAATCCTTTCCTCTGCCTCATGCTTTCATTGTTAAAGTGGTGCTTGGCTATCATAACTGGTGGTGGAGGCTGAGAGATATATTGTCCATAAAGCTCCAATGAGCAAAAGATGCTCTGAAGGCAGGTTGTGCCTCATTATCAGACTGCAAGAAAAGGAAGTTAAGGAAATAGCAAGACCCAGAGATAAGGCAGGAGCAAGCTCTTTCTTTGTGGTGTTGGTGGACCAGTCAGCACAACAGGGGGAACAATATTCTGGAGTGACCCACAGTACCTATGAGTAAATTAAAAAAAGTCCTACTCTGGTAAGAGAGAGGATGCTCTAACTGATGTGTATAGTCAGAGAGTGTCTACTCATCATTTAGTGCCTAGCCCAGCCCTAAACCACGACGACAACCCCAAAGTCTTGTAACACTGGGTGATCTGTATATTTATTTTCTACTAGTAGTATATTAATTTTTGATCTATTCCTGATTTTGCATATTTTTCTATGACAATAAAAACCATGAAACGAGGTTTAGCTACAGTTGCATTCAGTCTTTTACTTCTGTGCTAGACAATCTTTTCCTGAATTAAAAGTTCATTGTGTTTACCTTTCAGTGGAGCTGTGTTCTCCGAATAAAAGCAGTGCAGAAATAGCTTTGGGAACTCATCTTCTGCCCCTTCTGGTCTTGCTAGTACTATAACGATTTGAGAAGTATATTTTTTTGAGAAAACATATCTCCAAACCAATGCAAACTTTTTGTTAGAGTATTTTCATAGTATACATCAACAGAACACTTAGTAACAGATCATGAAGCAGACTTTACTAATGAGCTTAAGAGCTCTTTGTTTGAGACTTTAAGAGCTAAAAAGTGATCTCAGCATCTCATTGTGTAGATTAATCCCAGAAAGAACATTTCTATTTATGTAACGTTTAAAACCCCAAGAGCATTGATCAGTTTATCTAATGATCAATCATTACCATATTGAATGACGATGCAAAATAACCATATTAATCTGGTGAGGTATTACTAACTTTATACGTAGTTCTTTTCTCTAATCCTTACAATCTCTGTTGTCCTCATAGTCTGAAATGACTCTATAGTATTTTATGAGTAATCATGATATACTGATTGTGTGAAGACCAGAATATCACTGAAGATCCTCTCCCTAAAAAGAAACAAATGTATCAGCAACACATATAGCATATTTATTATACAGTCAGCTTTAGTACTAGATGAAGTAAAAAGTAGTAAACAAACAGTACAGGCTTAAGGAAGAGATTATGGTACACTCTTACAAACTGAGAGTTGGATGATCATCTATATCCCATTTTAACATTTCCAGGAAAAATTTATTCCCTTGCAGTAAGTCACAGAAGCTCTTCTTGCCCTTTAGTACTCCATGGATTTCCAGAGAGGATAAAGTGTATAGACTACAACAACAGAACTAAAATCCAGTTAGTGCAGAACTGTGTTTTTTGGTTGGTTTTTTTTTTTAAGAAACATCCTACTTGAAATGAATCACAGAATCACAGAATCACAGAATCACAGAATCACAGAATGTTAGGGATTGGAAGGGACCTCAAAAGATCATCTAGTCCAATCCCCCAAATGAATGTGATTTCAAATGTCAGAACAACATGGGCTGTTGGAAAAAAAGTCCTTCAAGATGTCTCAGACAAAAGCAACAAGAAATATAACAGCTGGTGATCCCAAAATATAAAAAGTTTCTCCAGTAACTGCAGAGTTAAATATTTCAAATGACTGAAGGAGAAAATGATCTTATGTGACTTAGGTACAAATTACCTTCAAGGCTGGTGCAGACACACTACAATAGTCAAAACCTGAGAAGAAGTAGATTTTGGTCTAGAATTCCCTAAAGGGAGACAGATGAACAGTAAACACAAGAATTTGCAGTAGAAAGCAGCATAAATGAAAAAAATAGCATCTCCTTTCTCAACATATGTGCCTTCCCTCAGCCTATCTGATTTTGTTAGGAAAACAATATTTTTGCTATTCTTTTTGATCCACTGGCCTCAGAGTTCTTATGCTGTCTGTAGATGCTATACCCTGCTGTGTAGAATTGAATTAAATACACAAACCCAAACTTAAACCTGTCAAAAATCATTCAAGAAAGCAGGCTGTGCATTTAAGCATGGCAGATAGAAAATGTTTTCAAAATTAATGAAATAATTTACTCCCAAATAATTTGATTCAGTCAGTTAGTTGTGTGGAATCATTCTGCATAAGGACATATTTGAAAGACCCTTCAAGATGCACTCAGTCTAAAAAGTTGTTTAGAAATTAATGAATTATTGTAGCTTTAAATGACCCCCTAGAAAATGCAAATTCTTCCTTTCTCTTGTACAGATGTCATCTACAAGCATTCTGTGTTCTGCTGAAATCTTGTCATCCTTTGAGGCATTAGGAATTGGATGTTATCTGAGGACAGATACAAATCTTGATTATCCTCTAGATGCATAGAACATGACAAATTTTTGTTTGATCTGCCTCAGGGCATAGGAGATTTTAGTTCTGGTCTTAGAAGGATGCAATGCAAAAGTCTTGATGTGAAATACATTGGAATAATTACAATAACCGTCTAATTATACATGGCATGAAATAAACCTCAATTTCAATATAGTTCAGGAAAATCTAATGAGGTCTGATGTTTACACCTATTTCCTGGCTCTAAACCAAGTTAATGTTCTCATCAAATCATATTGGCTCTGGCAGGATCAGAATATCTGGCATTATAAGTAATACAAACACTGAAAATAAAGTTTTATAATACAGTGTTTTAATTCATGTTTATGCTAAAAGTAACAAGGTTTTCTGTCTTTTTCTACCACTTATATTTTTTACACGTATCTTTAAATTTGCTTTCATTCTCCAAGCAATCTTGATATATAAGAATGTCTTACTTCAATGGCAAATGGGGAACTGTGACACAGGGTGGAATAAATAATTTGGTTGAGTTATGGAAAGTTATCCAGAAAACTTGAGTTATATTGAAAAGTCAATTTTACACAATAGTATGATTCAATGCACATGTACTCATCATTTGCACCTAACTAAGAAGAATTGTTATACCAAACCAACATCAGGTTTCTGATGAGGAAGGGTAGAAGAAGCAGTTCTGTTCCCTCTCCCACATAAACACCATAATGCTATCTAGTGCTGGAAATACAGGGCAAGCAAAAGCAGATGAAATCTTAATGCCATAAATCCCATATCAGCTGGGACTGAGATCTCTAGAGTGTACCACATCCAAACCAGCAGCTCTATTTTCCAGGACTGCCTAATATTGTATATCTGAGCTGTCTCCCTTCATAGCATTAAACTTCATCTCAGGTTGATCATAAATGCTTCCTCTAATGAGATGGCAGTCTTTTTAATACCAGCTAACGTTCTGGTGCAATCCAGTTTATGAGCAACTATGCTAGATATCTGTCTAAATGTTCTGGAGAAACCCTGGAAGTTTTAAGATGCCAACTTTAACAGTGGACAGATGTCTCCTTATAGATTAGGTAACTTTCCCAACTTGACTTGTTCAGGTCAGTGCCTGCGTAGTGATTCAGGTGAGCAGACCACAGCCTTAGGGAGAGAAACACTCCCTTGGGCTATTGAATGATATCCTAAGCAGAGCCTAGAGTCCTGCAGATATGAAGCCTTGTTCTGCAGATTTGGAGATTTCCACTTCTGCACAGAGAAAATTAGTTGGGTGCATCCCAAGTGAATGAAGGAAACAAACATTTCCTGTTATTTCACTGTGTTCCCAATGGAAAAGGACAGATATGTACCTCAGACAGGATTATTCCTTGGTGGTACCTAAATTGCATATACAGGCCACAGTGCAGACATTTGATTTCAGTAGCCTGGAACTCCATCTGCACATCTCGGAAGGTCCTTTTTATTTTCAAAACTGTTCAAGGGATGCAGGAAGCTTCATTAGAGAAGATCAAATATTCTTTTTTCACATTTCCATAGGCAGGTAATTCAACTGGAAATGAACCAGTGCCTAAGCTGACTAGACTAGACGGCATCATATTATAGTATTAAACAGGAAATCCTGAAAGAAGGAACTGAACTCTACGGTTCACATTGTCTGAAAGGGAAGTTCACAACTGTGGATCAACCTGCCAGGTCCCCAAATAAGCTATGACAATAATAAGAGTATACATATGAAAACAGGAAAATCTGTCTGGAAATCAACTATACAAGTCTGATTTTATGTTAAAACATGAGGAAAAGGGTAAGTCTAAGCCTCAGCTTTCCATGGGCTGCAAATTCCTCTCTCTGGTCTCTGATAGAAGAAATTACTTCTTTAGGATTCAATTTCATATTGAGATATTTCGGAAATACAGGAAATACAGGAGGCTTTGTTCTTGACCAAACAGGTCCATACACAATTTTAAAACTGCTGAATAGTGTTTTACAAACAAAGTGAACACACTGAAGATATGCTAAAAATTGAATTAGTATCTCTTCCTATTTGCCATATTATCTAAAACACAGACATATTTAGACAAGAAAATCTTATAGAAACTTGGTAGAAACATAGTACAAAACTCAGAGGGAGTCAGAATCATTGTCTTACGTAATGCAATGAAATAAGTTGGTAGTCATTCAGAAGACATGATAGAAGTCTGCACTGTCCACGTAATTTCAGTATGTTTAAGAACAAAAAAGAAACAGACGGAATAGTACTTCTCAGTGAGGATAATTTTACTGTTCCAGACACCACATGGGAATAATAGATCTGTAGAGACAACAGCATTTTCATAACGAAGAGTGTAATCCCACTGCTATATTGTTGGAGCTAAACTAAACCATAGTTTTCTGATCACAGTGATGTCCATGGATCATTTGTTCCAAATGACTACTGTGTGTTAGCCAAACAAGATTTCTTCAAACAGTACGTGGTTTATATCACTGTGTGTACGTGCTCGTGTATGAGAATTTCCGTGTGTGTAACTTAGATTTTTTACTAGTTTCATCTGAAGAAAAAAACTCATTAAATTGTACCTTAACCACTACAGAACATCTTACAAATGAATATTGTTCTTTTTTGACTAACAGCTGGTTTTAGTTTAAGTAGTTTACTGAAGCTAAAAGCTTTGACAATCCAGATGCTTCTTGCTATCAGGGTTTATCTCAACCTGTTAAAGTCTAGATAAGGGGTTGCCAGCTTTCCTGCTTCAAAGGAGACAAGAGTAATTGGAACTATAAACTCTCCCATTTATCATTAACATGCACATTTTTATAGGACCACAGAAAGCATCTGTATCTTTACTAAGACAAGGCATTCATTAGACAGTTTTAAACTGAGACTGCTCAATACAGCAGATCACTTGTGTGACATTTACAGATGTTAATGTGCACACACTCATTTCAGAAGAGGACAAAATAGCACGTGCTTCATCAGAAGATTATTTTACAAAGTGAGGTCCTCATCCTAAACAGTTCTTTACTTTAGCTGAAGCCAAGGGCCCTTAGTCCTTCATCAGTCATTCAGTATCTTCAGTAATTGGGCCCTATAACCTTTTTCAGTGCAGTTTCTCTCACTTGTGCCTTGTCATAAAGACAGTTTCGTACAGCTAGATTCAAGACCTACGCAATCCTGAAGATGATTGTAAACACTGTGCCTTGGGCAAGTCTGACAATTATTCTTTTCCACAGTCCATTAAAAAAAGGTGGAATCTACCTAGCAACTAAATAGCCCTGGTTCGTATAAGATATATGTATTCCTCATGGTCGATTTAATGGAATCTTCACTTCCTTTTTAAAGTTCGAAACAGTTTCAAATCAAGTTAGGTTTACTCCTACAGGCTGCCATTATGAACAGAATACGTAAATTCCACAGTCTAAAGTAATGTTTTGCCAGAGAAGGAGTAAAATAAAAATCAATTTGCCTGATAAGATGCCCATTAGTTTTCCTAGTAAAATATATTTTAGTGTTACCATAAAAGAGGATTTTGGTTAACAAATCACTGACAGATAAACGTTCAGCACTTGCAACATATCTAGAGGTTTCCAGCAAGTTTTATCTGTTCAAATGCTGCCTCTGTATATTCTTCAAATGGTGAGTTTTGCAGGATATATGAGTAGACTCCAGTAAGCAAAATTACTTGTTCCATGAGAATCAATGAACAAGAGTCAGCTGCACAGCTATATTAAAGATTTTGTGTATATGTCCAGATGGGTTTCCTAAGGAAATAGGATCACAGAAACAAAGAATAGCTAAGGTTGGAAGGGACCTTTGGAGGTCCAGCTCCCACTCTCAAAGCAGGGTCACCTACAGCTGGTTGCCCAGCACCCTGTCCAGGTGACTTTTGAATATCTCAAAGGATGGAGACTCCATGACATCTCTGGGCAACATGTTACAGTGTTCAATCACCATCACAGTAAAAATGGGGGGGGTTTATTCTTATCTTATCATAGAATCATAGAACTGTTATGGTTGGAAAAGTCCTTTAAGATCATCAAGTCCATCCATTATCTAACTCTACCATGCTCCCTTCGAAACCTTGTCCCTGAGCACTATATCTAGACAGCTTCTAAATACATCCAAGGATGGAGATTCCGCCACTTCCCTGGTAAGCCTGTTCCAGTCTTTGATAGCACTTTCTTCAAATGTAGTTCCCTGTATTTCAGTTCGTGCCTATTGCCTCTTATCCTGTCACTGGATACTACTGAAAAGAGTCTGCTTCCATCTTCTTTACGCACTTATATGATGTATTTATACTCTCTGAGAAGATACTCCTTGACTCTCATCTTCCCCAAGCTGAACAGTCCCAGCTCCCTCAGATTCTCCTCATATGTCAGATACTCTGAGATCTTAAATATGCTTGTGGCCCTGCGGCATGGGAGGTTGTTGGCCTGCTTTGCCGTGACGGTGCGTTGCTGGGTCATGGCCAAATCCCTACTGTTCAGGTGTCCGCTGGTCCATCCTTCTCTAACAATTTTTGAATCCTCTAATCAAATTCACTTTAAAGGAAGGGTAGGACTCTGAAAAACAATTATGTTTTAGCACATGGAGAGTCCTGGGAGAGAGGTCACCACTGGGGCTGTCCCCCACCACCGGTGGTCAGGGGGGCTGAGCTCCTTCCTCAGGGCAGGCCCAGCGACGCTGCTGCTGGCGTGGTGGGCACCGCTCCAGACCCTGGGCAAGCACAGTCCTGCTGGTGGCAGCATGGCACAGCACAGCTCCCCCTGATGCTGCTGCTCAGCATCTCACCTCACACCTTGACCCGCGCCCAGCATCGTCCTTGCCCCAAAACTCCTGTCCCCTGCAGACCATTCATATTAAAGTTCCCTGGTGTTCTGTGAGGCAGATTTGGTGTTACCATATAGGAACATGTTTAAGGGAAACACATCCATGGGAAATCAAACTTCCTTATTTCCTCTGCTAACAGAACAAGATCTTGCTTATTGTAATTGCAAGGGCTATAGGCATATTGTAAACATTGACATATTGCTCAAGTCTGCAATTCAGTAATGCGTGAAAATATACCTTATAATCAACAGCCTCCTGGAGAATATAAATAGGATTTTTCATAAATTACTCCTAAATTATTCTATAATGAATATTATTTCTTACCCTAAATAAACTTAATGAACCCAAAATCCAAAGTAAAATTATATTTTCATACTATAGAATTCTGACAACCTGTTCTGAAACTTTCTCTCTACCTCTTTTTATGTATTACTTTAGAAGTCCTTCTAGATAGCTACATGATTACTTTTTTAAAAAAATATTTTTTGCAAGTCTCAGTGTCTTTTCTGACATGAGTCTGCTTTATTTGATTTTCTTCATTGCATCTTGTATGCAATTTGTCTGTGTGAATGAGGTTTGGCTGGTTCCTTTTCTAACTCCCCTAATGTATTTGTCATTTACATACTCTGAGACCAAGCTTTATAACAACAGCAAAGAAGATTTTATTTTTAAAAGATCACCTAAAAAGAGAGGTCTCCTAGAGTTACTTTACGCATATACCAGGCCTAATGGCACTTCGTACATCTAAGATCTTACAGAACAGATTTTAGAGTGGTTTGTTCAAGGATACTAAAAAAAGTTAGAGCTGAATTTTCTCTTTGCAAAGAGCTGTTGCATGGCAGTGCTGGATAAATTTTAAAACTCATTTTAAGATCTGGCAATCTGAATAACACTGGCATATAATTTTACAGCAAGATGAAATATGCATGTGGAAGAAAGAAAAAATGAAGATACTTGCAGTCTAATCCATTTAGCAATCTGTCTCTAATTTTAATGATGTATTTGTCATTTTATTACTCACGAAATGTCATTTATATGAAACTGTCACTATGATATTAGAGAGGAACAGCTTGTGTTAAACTGTGTAATGCCTCTGCCAACTTTCAATGTTAGTTGCATTCTACCTCTTTAGAATTTCGCTTACACTTTCAATTCAGCTTGAATACTTTACTTCATGTACCAAGCTTTTATACATGACTGCTATACAAAGCGTGTGCATTCAATACTGGGGTAGATACAGCAACTATTGTGTTTAGGTAATTCAACAATATGGAATTATTCTGAAAACCTTTCTGTAAAAGTAACCTGATGTGAAATGAAAATCCTGCAGGATCCTGAAATATCTATCATAATTTTTAACATTCATATTGAATAGGTGGAGTTGTATCTCCTTCAAAAGAGTTTGTCACCTTCAAAGAAAAAGAACAATGAAAAGAAAAAGCAGTGATAGTACATTTCCTTTTCTTTGAAAGATGCTTATAATAATTATCTTCATGCTTGATAACCGCAGAGCTGGAGGAAAGCTATTTTGTTTGTTTGTTTGTTTATCTATATGAGCAAATCTGCTTGATTCGTTATAGTTAAATGCAAAAAAAAATCCACAACTAGTCAATAATTCCTAAATTTGTGAGATATTCTTCAGGAGATACAGACAAACAAACACAAAGGCAAAGTTTTTTGTGTTTATTACTAGGTATCTTTACATTCTCGCCTGCCTTCTTTGAAAACTGTATCAGTTTTCTCATTTTTTTTTGTTCTAGTCAAAATTGTTGCTGTAAGTAGTTAGAAATACATAAAAAATTACAAATCTTAGAATCACAGATTTGCCTATGTCTTGTTTTGTAAAGTGAAGGCAATATCTGCTAATTACCTTTCTATGGTCTTGTAAGGCTTTGGGAGAAAGTAATAACATTCTCCAGAGCATTTGGAAGCATTAAACATACTAAAGTGGTAAAAAAGTTGTGTCATTGGACTCAAATCTCAAACCCAAAGAAGGAAGTGTTTTTATTAGAATTACTTTAAATTATGGCTGAATTAGACATCAAAGATAATTATTAAAAGGGGAGAATTTCTAAAATTAAACCTTCTATTTTGTACATCTTTAACAATTTTTTTCCACGTTTACTAATAAGCAGCATTTGATTTCCATTTTGAAACAAAGTCTGTCCTTTAGAAAGTAACTATTTTTAGTAGAAAAACAGAATTTGAATAATTAAATTACTGAACAGGGGAAAGATGTGAAGGATGCTTCATATCAAACAAAGCAATTCAGAATGACACTCCTTTTCACAGGCACAAAACCTTGACCACAGCAGGAAGGAGTACTGAGAGCTTTCTTCTTGATTTTGTACTTCCACTAAGCTGACAAAAACCAATATTATAATTCTTTAAAACCAAAGAATACATGTTATTATGGTGCTGCAAGGACTGGTAGTTCCCTGGGTCAGGGGTGTCAGGGGCTATCTGGGGCAGCAGGGCAGGTCCCATCAGCCAGGGCCTGTCCCTCACGACAAGGGTAGGGCAGGCCACAGGGCTGCTGAGGCAGGCCCAGCCACAGGCTTCAGGCATCTCCTTGGGGATGGGGCCAGGCTGATCCTGGGATGGGCCAGGGCAGATGGAGACAGTATCCTACAGCCTCACTGGGGCAGGGACTGAAGGCCGTGGAGACTGAAATGGAGTCCTGGAATGTGGCTAGGACTGGGGGAGTCCTGGAGATGGGCAGGGACATTAGGGTCCCTTAGTACACTCAGGATCTCAACAATCAGTCAAAGACAGTGACTCTTCACAAGCCAGAGGCTGAGACAAGAACTGGATATGAGTCCAATAAAGTCTAATTTCCTGATCTGTACTGTCATTTTTGTTAAAATAATAGGTTTAATGGTAATAAAGAATTAATATATACATTGATTGCAAAGGACTATTTAAGAACTTACTTTTCCTCTAGGGAGAAGTATGTCCTCAAGTTTTTCCATGTGAATCCTCACTTGTCATCAACATTTGTTTTTAATCCAAAAATCTTCCATCCTAATCTCAAAGCAATTGCTTTATTTGTAGAGCTGTGGAATTGAGCTTTGCTAAACTACTTAGCATAATTTCGTGAATTTAATTCAATTGGCTTGATCAAAAAATTCATGCGACTTAGGTACTTTGAAAGTCTGTTCAAGTCTGTTTTAATCTTTAGAATTCCTTCTGAGGATGGAACAGAGTTTAATTTATAGAAAAAAAGTTTGGATAGCCAATATCTGGGGCTTTTACACATACACACATATACTTTTATTCTATAAAGTAATCATAAAGGGGTTTTGACCCTGTCACATGTGAATGTTTTGGGCTTCATTCTGATCTTAGATGAAGCACGTATCAGATACAGTTATCATCATGTTATAAATATATCTTCATATTCTATCAAATAAATGTGGGGCCTGGTATACAATCTGTCATTTGTAATTCTGAATTCTAAGAGATATGTCTAGACAAGTAATATAGATGCTGCAGAGATATACACTCTAAATTCGGCTCCAGAGCACGGGCCAGTTATAGGTGCTCCCCACAGATTTTGAAGTAATTGGACTGAAAACTGTTAAATTACAACCATACTAACATGTTCTCCGCATTACCTTTCAACTATAAAAAGACATGTAATAAGGCATCTAATAAGACTCTGAAGACTAAACCACAATATGACGTCTATTTTCACAGGAGTTACACAAACTGTGGTTAAAAGAGAAGTAAATCTGAATGTGTCCTCTCCCATGTAGCTGCAGTTACTGAGCCTTTGAATGTCATTTTAAGCTGTTATTTTAAAGAAAGAAGAGGAATGAAAGAGGGCCATTAACATTTTTATGTCTGTTTTGGAAGTGTTTTTCATGTTTATGGTGTTTCTGGCTTGGGTACTGTATGAACAAGTACTTTCTCCAACCAGAATCCTTACCCACATTCAGCATTATAAATTTCACTAGATTATGTGTCTTCAAAGGCAGGCACTTGTCAATAGGGCTTAAGTTGTGCTTGAAGATAAACATATGCTTAATTATGGTCCCAAACAAGGACCATAAGTGGTTTGTTACAGCATAATTCATTCATGTTGATATTATGGTGTTAAATATGTCAGAAGGTGCATAGTCTACCTATTCTGGCTGAATTTCTATGGGTATATTAAATATTTAGGAATACTATCACAAAGTATATTCATGTGATTCTTTCTCAGCTCTTTGAAAATTATGACAAAATTTGAAATGGATAAAAACACACAGCATGATAATGGCACATACAGATTAATCTCTCGTAACAAGTAGGATGGTTCCTGTTGTGGAATGTTTAAACTGTACAAGACTTAGTGCATCTTCTGGTTCAGCTATCTTGTACACTATAAACTGACTCCTTTCTCTCATGCAACATCCCCCAAAACAGTTATTTTAGGATTCACATCAAAGACATACTCTCAGGAAAAATATTCTCTTTTGATTCTTGCCCTCTTCCAGATACCAAAGCTTCAGCAAGCAGTCTCTAGGAACTATATTTTAATACTTAAATTTTCATGGTTTGACAGACTGCACTGCATCTGCCCAGACAGAAGAATTAATCAAATGAAATATCTTTGACAAGATTTTCCAGTTGGTTTTGACTGCTACATGGCAGTGTAAAACTGCTGTAAATACAGCAGTTGAAAAAATTTAGGCAGCTCTGTATCATCGGAGCAATGCAGCAAAGACAAAATGCACTGCTGAGCCTGTTCATGAAATATTTCAGATTATTTTCATTCTTTATATCATCATATAACTATTTCTTAGAGAGATCCTAACTGAAGAGATCACAGTTAGTATCATATTGGTAGTGGCTTCCATCCCATATGATTCAACTGACCTAGCCTCTATTACAGAATCTCCTGTAATCAGACCCACTCTTGTTCATGCTATTTATTTCAATGGAATAAAAATTAATTTTGAGGGGAAACCAAGCCTAGTGAGTCATTCCTCTAAATGGGCTGTCCATCTTTACAGCTGCAGTTTTGTGGCAGATTACAGGCATGCAACCTTTAATGTGCAAAAATATTCTACGAAAGCATACTTCTCAATAATGTGACATACTGAACAATATCCTTAAGTCTGCAAAGGTGAAATGTTACATACTTAAAGATCTTTTTAGTCCTATATTCTATGAAATATTTTCTCTTCCTAAGAGCTGATATTCTATTTGTTTTGAATGCAAGACAAAACATTAGGAAAAGCCTGGAAGGAAGTCTAGCACAAAAGTGACTAGTAATAGCCTAATCCCCCTCTACTACTGGAGGAAAATATGTTTTGGTTTCTTCTTCTTAGTTAAGTAAACAGATAAATATATTTCCCTTGGCTACCATCACAGCAAGTTGGCAGTTACAGAAGAAACCTTTCAGTTTTGAATTCCTGTCAGCTTTACTAACAAATGACCACAGAGTACAGAATTCTCTTGGTGTGGTTTTTATAGACTCTGTGCCTTAAAAGGAGTGTTTCTGAATGAAATAGCTATATGTTCTGACTTGGAGGGGTTGCTTTGTTTTCTGTATGCAATCCATATCCCCTTTTAATGAATGTGTGAAATTGGTAAAAAGATAGAAAGGATGTGGACTGAAAAAGATAATTTTTTTTAAAAAAAAGCTTCTTTCTTTTGATCTTCAACTCCTAAGTTGGAGTCAAAAGACTGACTAAATTCACATACCGACATAAACTGGTTCAGGCCACTTTTTCAATCTACCCATAAAAGGCAGAAAACAAAACAAAACAAAACAAACAAAAAAATCCAAAAAACCCCACAAAACCGAAACCAAAGTAGCCCCATGTTCAAAGGGCTGATCTCAGGGAAGTCACTGGCACGCTGCTGAGTGATTTAAGAAGAGCTTGCTGAAATTTCTCTCTTGAAGTTGAATTTGTTCTTATAGGCTGATCTTCCAAAGAAAGAGACCTGACAACAGAGGTCATGAGCTGTGGTCAGAATCTGTGGGGTTTCTAAACTCCTCAGTAGCCACTCCTATGGACTGGGACCTAAAATTATTGCCCTGCTTTCTCATACCTAAAATATCCTGAGGGTAGCCTCTAATATTTTCATTTGTCTTTATAGAATTCTACTTCAAGCCAAGCATCAATTCACTACTCCTGTACAGGCAATATCCCATCTAGATGTGCAATTAAAAATCTACTGTATGAGCAACAGTCTTTTCTTACAGGTTTTCTCTTTTCCTGAGTAACTTTGCTTTTCTGTTCTCACAAACCACAGAGTTTTGGTTTTACAGGCATGGCCAATAGAGAGAGTAAAGCAAATGTTGTAGAAATGCCACTCCATTTAATGTTTTTGCTATATTTTGTTATTCAACATAGCCCATACAGCACTTTGCTCTGTATTTTGCAGAAGAAAAAGGTCCTGCAATGAAGTGCTCAGTACTGTTGCTGAATCTGCACTGAGGGACATCGGCCAAGAAGGCCAATGGCATCCTGGGGTGTATCAGAAGGGGTGTGGTTAGCAGGTCGAGAGAGGTTCTTCTCCCCCTCTACTCTGCCCTGGTGAGACCGCATCTGGAATATTGTGTTCAGTTCTGGGCCCCTCAGTTCAAGAAGGACAGGGAACTGCTTGAAAGAGTCCAGTGCAGAATCACAAATCAATCACAAAGATGATTGAGGGAGTGGAGCATCTCCCTTATGAGGAGCAGCTGAGGGAGCTGGGTCTCTTTAGCTTGGAGCATAGGAGACTGAGGGGTGACCTCATTAATGTGTATAAATTTGTAAAGGGCGAGTGTCAAGAGGAAGGAGCCAGGCTCTTCTCAGTGATAGCCAATGACAGGACAAGGGGCAATGGGTGCAAGCTGGAGCATAGGAGGTTCCATGTGAACATGAGGAAAAGCTTTTGTACTGTGAGGGTTACAGAGCACTGGAACAGGCTGCCCAGAGAGGTTGTGGAGTCTCCTCTGGAGACATTCAAGACCCGCCTGGACACTGTGACCTAGTCTGGGTGATCCTGCTCTGGCAGGGAGGTTGGATTGGATGATCTTTCGAGGTCCTTTCCAACTCCTAATATTCTGTGTTTCCGTGTGATTCTGTGACGTAGAAGCATAGGGTGGTGGGTAGCGGTAAAGAGAGACAAAGTGACTTCATCACTTCTACCCTTACAGAGAAGATAATGAGGAAAGCACTTTTCAAACAGAGAAAGTGAAGTGTCTTCAGACAGCTGAGGAGGTCAAGAACACCGCCAAGAGAGGAGTGAAGAGAAGAACATTCCAAAAAGCTGTCCTTAGCAGACCATAAATCTTAGCTAGTGGACAGTTCAAACACATCACTTGCACCAGTCCTACTCTACCCTGTTTATTTTCTTCCTGTCAGCATTAGAGTAGAATGACAAAGTACAAAACAAACAAACAAGACAAACAAGAAAATAAGCAAGAAAACTCAGTAGAGAAGAAAAAGTATTTGAGTCCTTGCCTGTTGACAGTGTTGAGGATTCCCTTGTTTCACACTGTGCTGCAGCCTGTGCAAACACCACTGCCTCGCCATGTCCGATCCAAGAAAGAAACTCTTCTCAAGTGTCTGAAATAACCATTCAGAGGAATACAGGAATGACAAAACTATATTTAAGTATTTCAAAAGGAAGCACATCCAAAACTTTTGTTTTATGCCCAAGTGAGTTGTCTTCTTGTAAGTTTTGGCTGCCCAAGCTTGCATCAGCTTCACAGATTCTCTAAACTGCTTTAAAGGTAAGGAGCATTCCTGAATAATTTGTCAAGGGAACAGGCAAAAAACTCTGTCCTCCCCAGTGTGGAATTGGAAAGATAGGAAACTTTGCTGCCAATTTTGAAAGAGAATGCATAAACCATACCCAAACAGGCAGGGAAATACCTCTCTGGAGGAAGCCGCACAGAGCGGGACCCTGGGGAAGTAACAAAGCATGCTGGAGGGAAAACAAATGGATTTCAGTTGGAAACCAGCCTGGTCTATGTCAAACGTACCAATAAAAATGACATGTTCCTGCAGACCTAGTTGGTAAGATCTGCATTTCATGGTGGGAAAAAGTACTGATAAGAAGATTTAGTAGCTTTAATGCAAAGGCCAGCTAAACAAAACAAAATATATTTTTCCCCCCTTTTTTCTTTTTCCAAACATGTATAAACCAAGGAGAAAGGTAGGATTAAAAAAAACAAACAACAAAGCTTCAGTAGAAAGTTAAAGAAATTAATACTCAGGGATCAGTGTTAGGGAGTTATATGAACTAAAAAGTTCTTAACGCTAAGTGGCATCAGAGGAGATTAAAGAACGCCATGCTTATAAATACAGCCTGGCCTCTCTTCGAAGATAAAGTGAGAAGTCAACCTGGAAAACCCATACAGAACTTCAGAACAGACTTCTAACCAAATTAACTAAGATAACAGCCCAGAAAGAGTTCCTGTATGGAAACAGGTTTCTACAAGAAAAATACCTGCTGCTAAGATAGCTTTAACATTACGACCAGCCTCTGGTGATACCTAACAAAACTGAAGTGGAATAAAAAGCATCCAGAAGGGTCTTCAAAGGCCTGTGCCCTATTTGAATTAACAGCGTAAATGCAAATGATTAGTATTGGTTCCTTAGAGGGTTTGAGCATCTTAACAGCCACATCTGAGCTTTTTAATTCCTAACTTTTGGGCCCTTCACATGCAGGTTACTGTTATACTGATGGGTCCAAACCAGTACACAGTTGACTGAACACTAATCAGACCTAATTCTCTACTTCTAGGACAATAAACACCAATGTTTGCCATCACAAATGTGCAAATTCAGGATATGAAAATTCTATTATACTTGCTGTCACTACTAAGCTTCCCCTTGTTATTCTTGATTACTAAGCAAAGTGAGATAAGTGCTCTTGGTAGGAAGATCTTTCCTCTCAGGTTGTCCTGTTCATCTACTAAGGCACTTTAGTTAGCCCAGCTCTCAGAAACAGGGAAAATCCCAGGTTATAACCCTGTTCCTGAAGTGTCTGTGTGACCAAGAAGTTCCTAATGAGTCAGCTAGATGCCATTGTGAAGGCATCTGCGTGCATTTGGACTAGATGACCTTTAAAGGTCCCTTCCAATCCAACACATTCTATGATTTTTGCAGGTGTGGTGTGCTTTTTTGTGTGTTCATGTGTAATTTGTGTGGTTTAGTGCTCAGCTACATCAAGCCTCTGGCTATGTATGGATGTTTTGGTATAGAGAGAGCACCTCTCTAGGGCCAGCCAAGCCTTGCTGATGTGGTATGTGTAGAAGCCATCTAGCCCAACAACATATTCCTTTCCCTGTGTTAATGCACTTGATGGCAAGCTCGGAACATTCGTGTGGATAGTTGAAGGCTTATATATTTCTGGACTGCTATGAGTTTCCACCTCCTACAGGTATTCTTAGGGACATATTCTGAATACTTTCAACAGGAAAACTTATGGCTATGTAGGGACTTTGCCAACAGAAACACACACTTCAAAGAACTACAGGATCAGGCAGTAAAACTGGGACTCAGCTGCCTCGTGAGTATGCACAACAGTGAAAAACAGAGGATTTCAAGTGAACACTTAATGCAAAGCTTCCACAACTTACACTGCTGTGAACAGCAAATTTTCTGAGCTTTCATTTAGTATAAAATAAAATAAAATAAAATAAAATAAAATAAAATAAGAAACTATGTGATGGCAGTTTTGTAACTATGTGAAGTTACAGTACTGTTAAACACAAGGCTGAACAGCAGATGGCACATTTACGCCCAAGACATGAGACTATTGTTGATATCGTTTGTAATAGCAATGTTGATGTAAATGCGTGTTTGCTCAATCTGTGTATCATGCTGACATTAATCCTCAAGGAAAGAAAACCATCTGGAAAATTTTCAGTTAGTATAGTCTGAACTGAGTTAAATACTATAAACTCGCATTTTACTCAAGGTAAAACTTCTCTCAAGTAGAGAGGACTGTACACTTGTTTGTGTTTTACACTAGCCTGGTCTGATTCATTGTGTGCCCCTAATGTCATATTTCCTGCCTTATTTTTAACAAATTGCTATGAACTGCACTCTCCTGTATATATTTTTTCTCCCAGTAGAATATATCAAATAACTCAATTGAGAACACTTGCTTAAACGGACACAACTTGAGATTTCTTAAGCAAATGCCAATATCTCTTGGGCTCTGGAGTGGTACAGGTTTTTACTTTAGTGAAGAGTTTTTCCCCTAAAGAATTTCCTAAGGATATTCTTATTATTATTATATGTATAAAAATTGCATTCATAGTAACTGCATCCATCAAGTTTGTAATAATTATTATTAATTTAATGAAAATTATTTTAATAACAAGTAAATGAATCAACCTTTATATTTAATTAGACTCTGACCAAGCAAAGTTCATAGTCTGCAGTCAAACTTCGATGCCCAAGTTTGATGTAAAACATATGCTTTTCTCCTCTGCCACTCAGTACCAGTCTGGACCATGCTCTGAGTGCTTGACTATGTCAGGATCTGAAACGGTCCTATGGGAAGGTCCAAAGGGTTCAGAAAGAGGATTTGGGACCTACCCATTAGCCCTAGATGGAGTTTTGATAGTGATTTCAAGGCAAGAAGAATCAGATCCTCAGACGTAGAAACACAACTTGTACTACATCTTCTGCAACTATATGGAGAAGTCTTTGCATCTTCCCAAGTGTTCTGAACCAAAGTGAAACAACTTTAGGAAAGCTAAGGCTATTAAACTATTCTATTGCAGCTTTTCACACCATATATCCTCTGTTATAAAAGCTGAAACAACATGAAAATAATAATCTATTCATTTTAGGGCTTATTTCGGTATTACACTTTTTTATGATTTGACTTTTTCCTTCCAGCTGTTTTCTTTCCTATTTATTGCACGTGATTTTTATTGGAACATAGCTGTCCAGAAATCGGTGCTTTTGAAGGCAGAGTAGATACACAACTGAACTCTATTAAATGGCCTGCTCTGTTTGCATGAGGCTTGTTAAATAACAAAGAGCAGAAAGCAAGTACTGAGCATCGATGTAGGTTTTCATAATTTATCATCTGCAGATTATAGTGTTCTTGCAGCTACAAAAGATAAAGCTGTAACAGAATGTAATATTAAGGCAATATCGCTTTATAGATCTTT
This sequence comes from Mesitornis unicolor, assembly GCF_000695765.1. Classification (NCBI taxonomy): domain Eukaryota; kingdom Metazoa; phylum Chordata; class Aves; order Mesitornithiformes; family Mesitornithidae; genus Mesitornis; species Mesitornis unicolor. The sequence goes on along the minus strand of NW_010203728.1, from coordinate 14,085 downwards.
GTGGTGCAAATTGCTGTACAAGCAGTAAATTCTTATAGCTCCCAGGAGGTAGACAGGTCACCTGAACATCCATAACACTTTGAATGTAAAACAATAGCAAGATATGGGTTTGATATATAGATTTTTTTCTAGATTTTTATAACTTTGGAATCATTCCTGTATGTTTGAAGTTACTGGCAAATCTCCCATTGATTCAGAAGTTCCCGATAAAATCCACTGATTTTATGAATCAATTAGGAAATCCTTTTTTTGGACTACAAACAAAAAGAAAGTGATGTTTACCATGGAAAATTCAGAATCAGACTTCAAACACTCTGCACATGATTTTATTTGAAGAATGATTCACTATTGATATAGCTAGAGTTGTCAGCAAATATATGTTTAAATCATCAAAATTTCAGCATAACCAGAAATGCTTAGAACTTTGACATTGCAGCTGGGTAATGAAAAAGCAGCCATGAACTTACTGTCCTTTATTTGAACTTACTGAACCAGAATGCCGTGATGCTATAGAAGCTTGACAGTACTCGGCTGGACAGGGGCACAAATCTGATGGGGCTAGTAAGGGTGTTGCTTGTTTCTGTTTTTGCTAGCTATTGCTTTTGGCTGGTTTTGGTATTAAATGCAGAAGCAGCACCTAGATTTGTGGTCTCCTTTGCACTGTCTTATGTACCACCAGTAGTACTAAGTGACACAGTGAGGGAAGCCCTTTCCTGAACTGTAATGTATATTAAAAGAAACACTTAAAATTCCAAGCCTCTCATACTGAAATTGTAAGGAACTACAAACTCCTTGGCAAATTCTCATGTTTGGGGTTAAGCACAGCCTTTCCACTGCAAAAATACTCTCTGTATAATATGCGTAGGCCATTCTCAGTGCAGAATTCCAGCAGGATGCTCCTGAGGAGACTCAGCAGTATCATAACCTGAATTTGGCTGTATCTTTCATTTTAAGTGCAATTCTACTGTTGGACACATGAAGATATTTAAAATACCAGTCCTGTTATGCTACACACTGAAATCCCTCACTGAAATTAGAACTGGGAGCCACTCATTTTTCTAAGGCTCTGCCTAGCAATGGGGTTCCAAACCTCCTTCTTTAAATAAGAAATATAATGCTAATTATGTTGTTGTTTTTTTATAAAATACTTTATTAAGAATAATAAGAGTAAGCAAGGTTACAAAAATACCAACTTTATTAACTAATGAAGATGCTGTTAATTACAGAAGATTTATAATACAAGTTATAACCACAGTGTTCCCTTTTCATTAGGCATTCAGCTAGTTGTATTTAATAGGAGCATTATTTTTCCCACTTAAATATGAAAAAATACTCTTATCATACACTGAATTCCACAGGCAGCTCCCTGAAGTTAGATCCCATGTAAGGGAACACCATATATAAATGCCCAAGATTATGTTTAAAAAGGAACACTGTAAAATTTTAGAGTGAAAAGTCATGTTAGTTCCTGCCAGCAGCCCTAACGTTCATAAAACAATAATATACCAGTGCACATGAGGGAGGAAGAAAACAATTGCTAAGGAAAAAATGCTAAAGAACCAATCGAATAGGTTTTATACAGGTTCCACGGGAGTCAATTGGTTTTCAACCAGCCTTCCAGAAGGTTGGTGATAAAGTCTCACCCCCTCCTGTTGTGGTTGTTGTGGAGTTGAGAACCTGTGTGCTTTTCGGTGTACAAGGATGCGTGTAGTTCAGTGCAAGCCCACTAAGCAACTTTCAGCCCCCGGTCTTTTGACAATCACATTCACTGATTTCAAGGGATATTTTGCCTGAGTTGATTTTGACCCTCCAAGATATATTTGGACCCTCATCTGAAAAGCTCTAACTCTAGAGAATAGCTCTGTCAAGTATATTGGCATTATCTGCAGCAGGATTTTGCAGAATATCTCAGAGAATTTTAATCTTAAACTAGAGAAAAAAGATTTCAGCAATAGCAGCAAAAATCTAGACCAGTACATTCCCAATGAGAGCTAAGTTTCTCTGGGGGTCATGAGGTTTATGACAGAAAAAGTGATAGGGAAAAAGATCTTTTAGGGGAAAAAAAGTTTTTGCTAATGAAAGGAAGAAGTGTCAGCCAGTTCCAATGCCCAAAGAAAATCAGTAATTAAGTCAAACTAACTTCAGTGGTACAAAATCAGCTTTTAGGTTTTAATTCCAAAATTTTGTAACCAGTTATTATACTTTTCAGAGACCAAGTATTAGTTGCAGAAAGGAGAATGATGATGAAATTCAATGTATTTTAAGAATGTCCTTAGATAAGAATTTAAGTTCTTCACCCTTTAATTCTATTACTTACAAAATCACATCTACAAAGTAAAGTCCGGATCCCACTGAAGTTAGTAAGAGGGTTTCCAACAATTTAGATGGGCACTAGATCAAATTCCCTTGTTATTACAGAGAGAAAAATGTTAGAACAGTGAAAAATATATCAATAGCATGGCCTTTCTTAAGAGAATCCTGTAGTTATAACAGTTGCCTGGTTCGGTACCATTGGTACCAACAAGAAATATTCACAGGAATAAATGAAGTACAAATTCATTACCACGTATCATTATTCTTCTCTTCTCTTGCTCTTCAGAGTCTCACATACCCCCCATACGGAGAGAAAGCAAGAGCACCTGAGAAGCAAGTGTATACAAACATGTTAAGTTCTGGAGCATCAGCTCTGCACAATTTGTTTTACTGAGGTGCTGCCCAGAACAAACAGGTAAAAATCCTTACACGTTGTCTAACAAAAAACAGTATTTTTATCATATATATATGTGTGTGTGTGTATATATATATATAAAAATCACAGTCTTCTGCACAGCAGAAGCTTATAACTAAAATATTTTAGGATTCAATTTTTGTTTTTTAGATAGACATAACAAAATGCCTGCAAATATAATACAGTGAGCACATAACAATTCTGAGAATACAAAGAGTGAACATGGAATTATATATTTTATCCACATTCTACTTCTGACTGAAAATAAAACTCACTTGGAGTTTTTTTAAAAGTTTGTCTCAAAGAGTTAATCCTTTCAATAAGATATAGTCAGTATATACTTAGCAAGAAATACACTGTTCACATACACGGCAATAATTAACTGTAAATACAACAAGCTAAGTCCTGCCCTCTTTAGGCTTGGTAAATAATGGAGCCCAAAAGGACGAGAAAGCCTTCAGAGGCAATCAGAATAGCTCGAGATGAACTATCTGCGTAGCATCCACAACCTCAGAGAAGTCACATCTTGTTCAAAGAGACTATTTACATCAGGAGGAATTTCAGAAGCTCTGCTTGCTGAAAGACTTCTTCCTATGTGCCAGTAGAATCTGCTGGATGCTTGACACAAATCTCAGCAAGCCAAGCCACTTAAGCATGAGCTGAAACTCATCCCAGTCCACCAGGAGATGTAAGCGTATTTGAGTCCTACTGAAGTCAAAGTGCACTGCTAAAGAAAATAATTTGGTGAGTCAACGGGAGGGCTGCTGCCCAAGACAGCTCCCCTGAAGTGGTTACTTTCTGCCAGGGCATAACTCAATTTTACACCTTCTGAATGAAATGTCCTTGTATGTATACATGTCTACACCATGATGTCAGCTTAATAGCTATGCAGTTAGATAAGATACACATACCATACAATTTTCTACTGGAAACCTTTACAATTACATAGTTGCAAGTGAAGTAACAGTGCAGTTACTTATGCAATTACATGTACAGTAGTAAAACTAACAATTGGATATATATCATTTTTTCAGAGATTACAGGGTAACTGGTGCCACCTATAACAACATTTTTATAATACTTCCAGCCATACAACTAAATACCTAAGGGAGAACAAGCACTTTTCATAGATGCTGATTATTTGTTCTCCTTCCCCGTCAACAGAAAGGGAAATGATGGTTCTACATACCGGCAGAAAAAAAAAGCCACAAAACTATTGGTGATGTTTTCCATATTACATACAAGATCATACCAATCTCTGCAATAATTTTAATACCCTGAAAGAATTATACAAAGGATATAATTTTGTCCAAATCTAGGTAAGGTTTTATTATAAAGATCTCAAGCCTCTGAAAGACTATTGAAGTATAACTTAGTTTTACCAGTATAAAGTCTCTCAGCCAGGTGCCATGTTCAACTATTTTTTTTCTGCTGCAAATACAGAGTTACTTTCATGAAATACATAGAATCAACTGAATTTTAAACACTTGTCTGTTGAAAAAGATTTGTTCATATTTGATTGAAATTTCTTTTAACAGGCAAAGTCTGCCAGTAACTAATCAGGATTATTTTTCAAACAGTATGAAATATTCTCTTTAGCATTGTAAATTCACAGTTATTTCTAGGACTCACTTTAAACAAATGATCGATAATTTGCTAACCAATCCACTTCTCTCTCTTCCCAAATCCAAAAAGGTTTTTTGAGATACCTGTTAAGGGACCACATACACACTGAAGGAAGTGCAGAACTAGTCTATAATCACTGTGTAAAATTAAGAGATACTGACTTCTATGAGAACTCTGCTTATGGCAGACTTGCCAAAGTCCATAAAAAATGAAAAGATTAATTTCTAAAGAGATTATTTTTTATGAAATATTGAAATCTTTGACCTCTTATAGAGGGAGAAGAGAAATATGATCCTATATGTTGTCCGTGACAGATGCATATATCTCTCAGTAGGTCTTTTGTCATATATGGAGAGAAATATATGGCTTATAGAAATAATAAGATGTGTTAAATAAAACTATAATTTTTTTCTCCTTCTATGATAATCTGAAAAGCAGCATAAAAGAGGTCATATGATCTATTTCTACAAAACCATTTATCATCCAGTAATAACATCTTTGCAAAATTGTTTACCCATTCAAGTATCTTCAGGAGATATGTCACCAAAATTGCATATACTGTAAGTCACTCCAACATTTATAAAACAACACTGATAGACAAAAACACCAAAAACATCCATAAATATTAAATGAAGCTCAACAAACCTATCAAGTAGTTAAAAAATTGTAGATCCTTATATTACACATTAATTCCATCTGTCCAAAAACTTTCTTTAAATGGAAGTTGCTATTTTTCATGCTTTTCTGTAGGTCATCGTAATCTTGTGTATCCAGCGGGAGTAATATGAGACCCGAACAAAAATCCCAGGACGATTTCTAATGGCACATCCACGGCCAGGAACAATGACACCAACTACTATCTTCAGCCTGTTTTGTTCACAAACCAAAGGACCACCGTAATCTCGCTAGGAAAAAGAAACATAAAGAATGTTACTTCTCAAAGTCCTTCAAGACACAGCTCCCAGCTGTCATTTACTGACTGGGTATGACCTAGCTCATTGAAGAGGCAATAGAGTTATTCTTGCCATAGGACAAAAAGCAACATCCAGTATCTTTTTAACAACCAGAACCTATGTGAACCAATGCCAAAGTTGGCTTTTGACCTTTGGTTCCTTCCTATGAAAATTAAACCCTCTGATCCATCCGTACGTGTGATTCTAGTGACTTCAGACTATTAGATACTACTCTTCTCTTTCAGCTATCTGCAAACATAATATTTGCTTATGTGCATATAAATCAGATGAGCAGACAGCGAGCTGACTGATAAACATCTTTGTTGGCATAACATGATTTTCATCAAGGACTACTGGCAGAGCCAGGTTAATATCCTTCTGTCAGTCAATCACCTTGCAAGGCCTTAGGAGAGAAGTCTATGTGTACTAATAGGCAGGGGGCAGAATCCAAATATAATAAAAGGTAATATTTTGTAGACATAATTTTGAGTCATAACTTGCTAAAATACTCTTTTTCATTATTCTGAGTTGAACGAGACATCTATGCATCAGTACATCCATTCAGTTAAAATTTGGAGTATGGCCAACTCAGATTGTGGTCTTAATGTAGCACTAAAATACAACCAGTTTAAATTAGTTTGAAACAGTAATTTGGACACATTCACATAAGTTTGGAACTTGAACACAGATACTGTAGTTTTTACCCAGGCAAAATATATACTGAATCCAGCAAAATAGCTCCAAAACAAGACAGAAAATGTTCATATTGAATAATGAAACACAGTTTCAAAAAAGACAAGCTGACAATTAGCATTGTATTCTCTCTGGATCAACAGAGAAAGAGCAATGCTTGACCTTCATTTGGTTTGTTTGTTTTGTTGTTTTTTTTTTTACCTGACTGACAGCCGATCAGTTCCTACATAAACAATGAAGTATGTCAGTACCATCAGAGCAGCTCATAAAACACTTTCGAGAGTGGAGTTTCAGTTGCCAATCTGATTTTGTTTCTCTGCCGGTTCTCTGGCAAAGAAAGTAGCTTCAAAGGGGAACTCAGAGAGCAGGAAATCACACAGTGATTAAGACTGATTGCTAATATTAATTCAGTCTATTACTTCTTGCAGGGGAAAACAAAGTGCAAGATCCCCAGCAGACTTCCATGCAGATGTTTCATTTATAAGCCTTGACACGTTGAAGAGCTTATTTATGACTAAATATTTGATTTTGAAGAAAATACTTTGCAATAACAAAATTATTCTGTGCAATATTGATAATAAAAGAAAGAGGCTTCAACCTGATGAAGACCTTGTTTCCCCATGGCTTGGTAGTACTCCTGGTTAGGGGAAATTTCACTGCTTGGCTAACATCAGTATTAGGAAACCATCTATTCTACTCCAGATATTAAATGCATAATAGTACTCATGACTGCCCTCACTCTAGACATCATCTCACCAGGCAGTTTTTTCACACAAAAAATTGTATCTTCCTATAATAAAATATTTACAGCATTTCTCCTCAGATGTCTTTTCTCCACCATCAAAACTAGTTCCAAGCAAAACAACAGTATTAAACTGTACTTACACCAAAGTAGTTCTCCTATCCTCACTGATACATTGCTCAAGCTTGATTAGGGAGACAAAATGCTCCAGCCTTCCTGGAGGTCCTGACTAATACTGAACCTCAGTTCATTTTTGGATCTTCCTTCTTCCTTCATAGCTTTATCAACTCTCTTGAGCAGTCACTTTTTTGTATTTTGCATGCAAGTCCTCATCTAAATAAGGCAAATACATTTGCTTGAGCCTTTGCTTTCTACTGAATCAAAATATACTGCTGCTACTAGCACATAGCCCACTTTACCTTTACACAGAACACAAATTTGTCTCAGCCTAGCAAAGTATTTAGTCATATGATTATATTTAACATTCATGTAAATCCTTTACTGGTGTAGTGGTATGGAGAAATTGAAGCAACGAAACCTCTTCCTGAACTCTGGTAGAAAATAGATCACTAGAAACACAAATTGTTCTCCAGTGCAAAAGCTTAAAATAATCTTCTGTATGCAAGTTTAATGCAGAGAGAATAATTATTAAGAACTCTAGTAAATTATTTCTGGGAAAGAAGTAGCTAGGTTGATGGCTCCTAACAACGTATTAAGCAATGTAATATTTACCTCACAAGGCCCAGCACCAATGGTTTCAGCCACAGCACAGATTTCGGACTCATTCACGGTGATTTTTCCTTTGAGATACTGGTTACATTTCTCATTTCCCAAAATAAACAGATTTGCTACCCGGAGAAGGCCATCATAGTTAATTACTGGGATAGAAAAGAGAATGAAAACTTTATTCTATTTTAGGGGAAAAGAAAAACCATTAAAGATTTAGTCTGGATGAACTTACTCATGTTAACTTCAGTTATGGTATTTTCTATCCAGTACTCACATTTTTGCCCATCCTCAGTGTTATCAAGCATTTGTCATTTGGATATCTAATATTTGCTCCAAATGAGACTCGCAAGAAATTCTTTTTGTGTATGTCTGTCTAGTTCTCTGAGAATATATGAAGAAAGTCTTTGTATTAGAAGAAAGGTGTAGGTAACTGGGTTGATGCTACAGTTCACAACCAGCTTTCCCTGTCACATTACAGAAATCAGAAAAAGTGAGCCTGAGACTCTTGTCACTTCCATCAGTGAAGCGAGGATTTTACTCCCTGCCTTAAACAGTAGTTGATGTGTAACAGTGCTTCCTATGGCCTAGGGAAGGACGTCTGACTTGAGAAATACTGTAGCAGAGCAGAGTTTTTCTCATTCTGTGCTGGCTCAGCTACACTGAATGACTTTGCGCCTGCAAGGGCAGAGCCACAGCTTTGTGCAATCTCCATTTATCAGTATGAAGGTCAGGAAGCAGGAGCCCTGTGGAGCTTGCTCTTGTTCTACATGTCGAAAGACAAGTCTGTACAAGCTGCAAAGACAAATAAAGGGCCTGGATCTGTCTGTTCTCTGCACAGCCATCAAAAGAAAATGCCAAGCTTGCCCTTCACTGACTTATTATCCTGTTTTCTTGAAAAAATGGATGTAACGCTTCTTCCTTCCCTAACTAGAATGCTGTGAGGATTATATTAAGTAGTGCATAAAATACCATACAAAGTCCTTGGATGACAGATGTTATGTGTTTACTGTATTACATAACTCCACAATATTGCAAATTCTTTATCAGTTCTCTTAAGCTCAGCTTTCCTGTGATGCTGCCCCATGCTCTAGCCTGATTTCCCTGTCCCCCAGACAGCCATTTGCCCCAGAGGATGGTTAATATGGCCATGCTGGGAACATCAAAGGCAGTCATCTGGGAGAGGGCTGGTACAGATTACTTGCCACCCACAAAGAAATGCGGAGTAATGGTTACAAGGAGGAGAGCCTCAGAATTAAACTCTAGTCTCTGCTTTGCTTCCAGAACAGTGCGAGTATGTTGCTGCTGTTTACTCAGGGTCTGTGGCAAAATGACATTTGAGCACAGTAATTACTGGAGTAATTATTGTCAACTGGCAGCTATTAACTTTATCATCAACACATAATTATCCAGATAGAGTATTTACCAGACTAAATAAATGTCTGTTCTCCCACATATTTGTATTTACTTCACACAAAAAACTGTGTTTAATAAACATTAGTAAGGTTGCAAAGTCAAGTACTCAAAAGTTAGGAAATGCCAGACGTAGGGCTGCCTGTGCATCCTTAGTTCACTGTCTTTTTTGTATGTCAATTATGTCTTTGATTATGTGATTCCATACTAGTTTTTCAACAGAGCAGCCTGCTCTGGGATATGGACAGAGACAGCTTAAGTAGATGAACCAGAATTTTTCAAAAAAGTGTAAGAACTGTGCAAAAACAATTCTGCCAATTTTTTTAAACTTGTAGAACAATATTTTTCTTCAGTTCATTCTTTGAAATGTTTGAATAGTTTCTCCTATCACTGAAACAAAAATAAAACCCCAAAGGACGGAGTAGTAGAAAATATTTCATATTAAATGTTCTTAGATAAAATGCTCACAGATTTACAAAATTAGAAAAAACCTGAAATTACATGTTATAACAAAAGTGTTGGAGAACCATGGCATCAGGCAATACCAGCAGCCTCACCTATAATGACAAGAGGAAGAAAGCTGCCAAAGTATTCATTTAATTTTTAAAAATAGTTTCTTACATCCAGTGTATCCCCATCCATAAACACTGCAACTGGTCTTCTCTGGAATGGTACATCCAGAAATGGGTAGTCGGATTATTTCTACAAAATTTGTCAATATGGCAGGTCTGAAAAGAGAAAACAAATAGTAGATGTAATGGATCTTACATAACCTTCTAAAATGTATCTTAAAAATTATGGTAAAACTATCACAGACCACAGTATTTAAAAACTTTGCCAATCCTTTTCCTTTCTTTTCCACCTCTGAAGAATATGATGGGTTGTTCTACCTATTTTTTGTGCTACAACTGTTAGCTGTCAAAAGATTTCTTGAAATGCTGTCATCACTTTTATCCTCTTTAAGTCGGGTTTTCTTCTTAAAAGCAAGTAATGATGGTATTTCATTTGAATACATAGTTTTGTTAATATGGAGAAAGTGGAAAGCTGATATATACACAACTGTAACAACAGTTACAATCTGGTGCTTATTCTGTAAATTAAAAACATATACTAGACAATGTGGGTTGTTGGTTTGTTTGCTGTTTTGTTGGGTTTTTTTTAAATACAACCTCCCAACAAACCTAAACTTGGTTATTGGGAAAAAATGTGAGCATGATTTTTCAGAAGTAACATCTGCTTTCTGAGTAAGGTAGATAAACCAGCATTTCTGCATTTATCAAGTAAAATTGCTTGCAATTGGAAGTTTACTTCATGGAGACATCATCTGCAGCATCAAATATAGGAAAAAACAGACTTTCCAAGTCAAGGAAGAATCTCATTCATCAGCTGAAAATCCTGGACTTGGCCGTAACAGCTACTAACCTGCTAAGTTTCAGTAGGACCAGATCTGACCCTGCAGGGCCATATACCAACTGGGAGATATTCAGAACTTGTTTATGCTTCTCCTCTCCTTTTCCTTTGATATTATGGACTCCAAGCCAGGCTTTGTAATCTTTCAAATCTTTGTACCTACATGAGGCAAAGTTGGTTAGGATTTTGCTGAGTGTATAATAAAATAACTCAAAAATCTTTGCTTAATATGATTATGCTAGAAGATCTTAACTAATGCTCTTCACCAGAAATGAGTTTATGCTGCCAACTGCTATTCCAAAATCAACATGCTCGGATGAAAGTTATTGGTCTGAAGCCACCACATAATTTTATCTTTAACTGTGAATAAAATCTAATTTTTGTTTCCTAATAGTATCCAAACATTTAGGTCCTTGAACAGTATGAAACTTTGAATGACCTGAGACTTGCCCAAGTTTTCTATTTTATTCTGTCCAGTTAAGCAGAAGCATGGCGTTATTTTAATAAAGAGGCAATTGTCTAAGCATCATACTTGGAAAAGATATTTATACCTCTAAGTAAAATAGCCAGAGCTCTTTTAGATTAACAACAATAATAATAGAAAATATCAAAGTCTCACAGGACTTTTACATCAGAAAAACAGTGTTAAAGCCAAACATGAGGGAAAAATGATGCATTTAAGATGAAGAAGTACTGTACTGGTAAGTTCCCAAAAATAGATGTATTTCAATATTGAAAGCCACAGACTACTGTACCGAGAAGGGAAACACTGCCTTGCTGTTAAAACCCACTCTTCCTTTATCAAAGTACCTCCACAAATATGTTTATTCCTGAGGAAAAAAAAAATTAGAAAATTAATAGTTTCTACAGTCAAAAAACTTTAAAGAGTACTTTTACTCCCCACATATTTTTGCTGGTAAGCAGTGGCCTGCGAAAACATGTCTCTGTCCCTTTGCTTTACAGTTTCAACATTTACAGCTGCATGACTTTGCAGAGATTTACTCCAATGTGTATATATACTCCAATGTGTGAGAAATTCAGTTACTCTTCATTTAGTGGTTTCAAAGCTGAATTTGTAATAAAGGATCTAAGTTAAAAAATAAAAAGGCAAGCTAATTCTTTGTAATAGGAACCTAGACCGAAATATTCAAGCAAGTCCCCAAACTGTCACCAGATGTAAACAATACTTGGTCATTATTCATGTAGGTATTATTCAAAAAATTGACCTCAAGGTGGAGAGTTCCTATTTGATTACCAGCCTTATGAGAATTCTGTCCCCACATACTTCAGTTGGAAACAATCTGCAGTGTATGACATCCTACATGTGATTATAGAAAACCTGAAGCATAATATATCAAGTAAAATTAAAGCAATTAAGCATGACAGTTCTTTCAAAAATAAAGAAACTGTGGAATGCAGATTAATTAGTTTCCTTCTCTGTGCCTCCAAAGTCACATTTATTTTCTGCAGCTCTTTGAAAAGTGAATCAGAATTGTCAGCAATTTAGGAAAAGCTTAAAATCTCACAATTTGTAAATTCAAATCACACAAATGTTCAAAGCTTTGCAAGGAACTGCTGGAAGAAGCCCAGACTCTATATGGAGTTCAAAGACAGCAAAGCAACACAGATGCTTGCCTCCTTTTTTTTTTTTAATTGTATTTTGGTTGAGGAACGAATTATCTGGTCCAAAAGGCTGGATTCTTTTTAAAATATAGATTATGCCCAGTTTTATTATAAAAATGTCACAATCGGGAGTATAAATGTGTTCTTGCATATTATGTTTGCATCAGTAATTAGCAAAAGGAATTTATGAGATTGTATCAGCTACTTTAGAAGACTGACTAGAATACATAGGAAGGTTAAACTTCTTATTTAAATGTGGCACAAGTCCAGAGCTGATTCCATGAAATAGATGAAATTCATCCAAATATGCTTAAATATATCTGACAAAAGAAACTGGATCAGATATATAAGAAAAAATGTCATTGATTAATTTGACATTTTGAGGTGAACCTTTGTTGCAAATATGAATATAAGTTTCTAAGTATCACTGCACCTTTACCATTCAGACATGGCAATTCCAACTTGAGATGTACAGTTAGTTTTTTTGCAGAAAGTCCTGAAGTCATGAACATTTCGTTTCAGGAAACATTCCGTTTGCTTCCTTGGTAACAATACAAAATAAAATACATTTTTATGCCCATGTGTAATACTTTAAAATATATTTTGCTGCTAGAGTATTCCAGGAATCCCTTTTTCATAAAAGAATCTGCAATCATTTAAGTACTCATCTGCTTAATGGATTTTTGTTGCATAGCACAAAATCCGGGTTCAACTATCTTAACATTAGCTATTTAAATTTTAGGCACCCAGATACAATACACCTTACCCATCTAAAAGTTCCTAGGACATCAAGGCTGCTTTAAAAATAGTGGAAAGATAAACTTTTCCAGAGAGTGATTCAGTTCATCTATCTGGTTATTTATTCTAGAGTGATAATAGAGTGCTGTTCCTCTAGAAATGTATTTCTGGACCATTTGCTAGGCTTCCAGAAAGGTCTAGCTTGGACTGAAGCTCATAAAACACAAAGATTACCAAGGATGGGAAGGACCCTTGGAATTTCTCTAGTAATGCGGCGATATAGAAAACAAGCTTTTTATCTTCTCCTTTACTCCAGTATTTCATTTAAGACCTATTTTACAACATGATTTTAAAAGAGATGATGAATCATAAGCTAATTAAATTGAGCTGTACTTTAGTCTGTACCAGCAGACAAAAAAGACTTTTTTGAAAAACTCTTTTTTTTCATGGTAGAAGATACAGGGCTGATGCATAAGATATATCTCATGTTATACATTAATGATTCACATTTCCAGCTGATGAGTTATGAACCAGAGTAATGAACACAGGAAACAGTAATTCTGTGTTCTGGCTTTCACACGGTAGCAAAGTAAGATCTGCCAAAATGTAATACACACTTCCAGCTATATATGTTGGGGTCTTGTTTTACAGAATGAAAAGATTTCCTTATAACTCCTATTATTTTTTTTTAATACAGTACCCATTTCAATTGTATGCAATGACATGATCAGAAAGCTACATTTGGCACAGGTATAAATACTGAATTCAAGACTTAACAACTAAATACACTGCTGTTTAAGTGACTATATTGATATGAAACTCATTCTTTTTGGTAACAATCTCTAAAATAAACGGTTTAATATTGGTTGCTAAGCCAATGCTATGAAAAGGTCTGCAGTAGCTAATCAAAAGAGCAGAATGCTATGAAGGCTTTACAAGCTCATGTGTGTGTAAATTACTGATAATGAAAACATAAATATTTCACTGACAGAGTGAATAGTATGGAAACACCTGATATTCCAGGAATGCTGATTTTCTTCTTTTACAGGATTTTAGTGCAATCTAGAAGTATTCTTATTAAGGTCAACATTTTCTACAGTTCCTAAACAACTATCCTGGTAGATGTATTGCCTTTCTAATCAAAGAGATAGTTACCTGTATGACAAACTAACCACCCATCCTTCGTTAGTTTGTGTCGGGATTCCATTTACAACTCTCAAATGTTTTGTTGAGGCACAAGGAATGACAGTATCTGAAAGCAGGTCCAGAGATCACATTTTACTAAAAACAGCGGTAGGAAACCTGTACAGTTGCACATAAGGACCACAAGAAAGTCAATATTTATTACAGATTAACTTTCCTGTGCTAATGAAATACATTTCTACATCATCAAAACTACTTCAGTGAAGCTGGGCCAGTCTACATAAATATTC
>NW_010203727.1:0-515 GCF_000695765.1 Mesitornis unicolor | reverse complement strand
TTCTTATCTCATTTGCACTCGTTTCTTTGCCTCTTTCTCATCCTATTTTTCCTAATAGCCAGCAGACATGGATGAATCATGTATTATTTGTAATAACAACTCACTAGCGACCCTACCTCAGTGAAGCAAAAATTGGCGAGTGCAATGCGAGTCTGAGGACTGGTTTAGCAATTCCCCTCTACCCTGCCACTGCAGGAGGTTCAAAGATTTTGATAATCTCATATTTACCCTGGTCCCTCAACGCCAATGGCAGAGCAATGACGGAATATGGTATGGTGCTGCAGTGCTACCGGGGCTCAAGCAACAGCAGTGAACAGGATGCACCGAGTCTGACACGCTGCCAGGGCATCGTGTGTGTGGGAGGGGAAGAGTTGGTTTCTCGCCCACCTATGCGTCACGATGCCTACTTCTAGCCAGTTCCGTCTGCCTTCCTATTTGTTCAGTCGAACAATATTCATTATTAAAAATACGTCTTTTTCCTATGTAGGCCTATCTATAAACAGCACACATCTGTC
>NW_010203726.1:101953-135312 GCF_000695765.1 Mesitornis unicolor | reverse complement strand
TGTGTTCGTACAGTGACATCTCCTGCAGAGGTTCGGATACTTTAGTTTTATGAAATACTGGCATAAATTTTTTGACCGCTTAGAGGAGTCTAAAGCTCAGTATCAAGTAATTTACAGTTCAAAAATTGTTCTCTTGGTTTTACTTGAAGTGGAACTTGGCTTTATTCTTTCTTTCAGAAACATTTCACTTCCTTGTGTGAGATGCAAGTCCTTTTCATGGCATGGGTTCAAAACCCCTTCTTGAGCTAAGATCAGCAAAGAACAGCTGATAAAAATAAATAAATGCCCTTCTGTTAGAGCTCTAAGTAAAGTAAGTAGAAATCAATGAGTTGCTTTCCTTTTTTTGGTGCTTAAGCAACTTGATTCTGAGAGGTCACCAAAGGTACAATAGAGTGTGTTTAGACATTTAGAAGTATTCTGCATTTTACCATGCCAAATCTCTTGCATGCCAGGCAGTGTTTTAGCAGTCTCTCTCAGAATCTGATACAGTTAATCTAGAAAAGGTGCTACTTTATGTCCATTTCATTTTCCTAAGTCCTATGTATATCTCCAGAAGATCCTATCTACCATTTGGAAAACAGTCACCACATTTCTAAAAGCAGATGCAGAGGTACAAGGCTCGACAAATTCTGGTTTTCAGCTTCCAGGTAGTAAAGGGATATGATCTGTTATGTCTGAGTTTCCCCTGCCTCTGATTTGTTTCCTTTTTGGGCAGTCTGTTATTCAATTGCCATGTCAAGCCTTGGAGGGCAAGAAAGGGTTTTCGTTGGTCTGCCTAGTTGTTAAACTTTCCTCAGGAGGCAGCCCAGATGCCTTCTGTCTGTGACAGGCTTCCCTCTTCACGCTGAGGTCCAGTCTGACTCCTCTTCTGGTCTCTAGCAGGAGGAGCAGGTTGCTGTCACTGCAAATAAGACGGCTGAGTGATCCTGCTCTGTTCATCTTTCTACAACAGAGAACTCCAGCTGGGGCTTTTAGCTTTACTGCGCTCATGTGTGGCAGCTTTGGAATGAACTATGAAAACCATTTACAGCCCACTTAACAAACAGTGATATTTGCATCTGGATATCAAAGCAAGCTGTTCGCTGGAGTTCAAAGGCAGCTTTGCAAACATTAAATCTGATAGGTAAGGAAGATGACAAAGGAAACTCCGATACGATGGCATAATTTCAGTCCCCTGCTTCCTTCATGTGCTTTGCATACATGTGGCTTCAGGGAAAGAATTAAACAGGAAGGGCTGTCTTCCCTAAGTTAGCTCTGACTTAGTTCTTGCTCAAGAATACACTTCCTGTGTGGGTTATAACTTTGTTAGATTTATATGCCTATAGTGCAGATGCACTTGTCAGAGAGGGCTCCTCTTACAGTCAGTGAAGAAAAATAAGCACTTCAGGGCCTAATTCAGCTGGCCAAAGGCAGGTATGGACCAGCTCTCCATTAATTGGAAAATGAGTCTGAGATGACTTATGCCACCGCAGGCAACTGCTTGAACTGCTTTGTGCCCCTTTTTCTCCACAGCAAGTAGGGGTAACAGCTCTTCCTGGAAAAGGATGTGGTGATCACAGCTCTGAGTTGCTCAAGTGCCTGAGAAACGTCATCTAAATAGAGAGTACATAAGGTAAATAAAGCAGGAAGCATACTTGGGATGTGGGCCCTGTGGAGAAGGGGGAGCAAAAAACTGTCTCAAATATGGGCGGTACGCCTGTTCTTGCATTTTTAATCTGATTAGAGAGAAAATTTCCTCTTCTGGGATAGAAGAGGGAGGTGGCAGGGTTTATCTACTGTATGTAATTATGTTCTGTGGACAAGTTACCAAATCTGTAGCTGAACTGGAGGTCTGCAGGCAAGAATCTGAGAGTAACAGTGAGAGAGCATAATGACAAGTCCCACTTTGGCTGCTGCCAGGGGTCATCTTTTAGGGTTTATTCGATGATGGCCACACTTCGTGGTAAAAACAAGCAGCAACATTTTCACTCGATTTTCAAAACATAAGATCGTGTTTCTCGGTGGTGTCTGCTGGCCAGCTCCATAACTGAGCTGGATTTCTGCTTGAAAGTATTTCCTGATGTAGCTTAGTCTCCTTGTCTGTCTCTGTCTCTTCCTCCTCCAGGAGCGAAGAGAGACAAAAATCACAGATTTTACATTAAAGTTGAACTCTGGCTTTGCTGCACATCTCTTTCCAACTCTTTAGGCGGTCAAGGAAGGGAGCAGGTAAGTGGAAGTCATTGGTTTAAACATGCCAGGTCTAGCAGAGGGCAAAAAATCTGGTAGTTTGAAATGGGAAACAAGTTGTGCTCTCAGGTGAGACTGTCCACAGGGAGCCAGCACTGGTGATACAGAACTCAGTGTAGGCTCTCAGGGGTTGGTAACTCCTCTCTTGGCTGCTCTAAGCTTATGCAAGAGCAGCACAGATGTTCACAACTTGAATTTCTATGTGAAGATGATTACCAGTAATAACCTTGGGACTGCCGCTGA
The DNA here is from genome assembly GCF_000695765.1 of Mesitornis unicolor. Classification (NCBI taxonomy): domain Eukaryota; kingdom Metazoa; phylum Chordata; class Aves; order Mesitornithiformes; family Mesitornithidae; genus Mesitornis; species Mesitornis unicolor. The sequence continues at coordinate 132,843 of NW_010203726.1, read as the reverse complement.
GGGTGGTAGCAAGTGAATCGACTCTTTCAAAGAGAGTAATGATCGAGTGTAAATAGTGGGGCACAGTCATGGAAACTGGCGTGGAATGAATGTATCTGTGTTAATCTAGGTGGTCCTTAAACTAACCCCTGAATTAATAGCTGTTCAGTCACTTGCAGTAGTGATAATAATGCTCTAGACTCTCCTTTATGTTTTCTGTTTTTACAGATAGAGGGATGCCCTTGAATAGGGTTGGATTTAGAGATTAGTAATATGAAGATACCATTGATACGCTTTGACAGCCCTTTCAGATGCTCATTATGTCAAGAGCCCTGTTTGGTGGGTGGGATTCAGCTGTCAGGAATGTGATAACGGCTTCATTACTGAGGCTGCTGGAAAAGGGTTTAGTTCTGATACTCTGGATCATTGCCTGACTGAAACACACCCCATGGCAGGTGGAGGTCATCATTTGGGGCATCCCTAATCCTGAACTGGAAGAAAGCTTCAAGGAAGTCAAGTCTGCTACTTACTCAGCAAGGAAAGATTTCTTCCTCTTGTCACAGAGGACTGAGAAGTCTCCTTCACAATATCTCTTAGAGAGTACAGACCTTGGCACGATAGCTGCTGTGTAAGGACCATCAGCTACCACTGCATTCCCTTTCTCTTGTGGTCCAGGAAAGATATTTAGGGTTTCTCTGTTGGTTTGGTTTTTGTGGTTTTTTTTTAAACAATTAATTTCAAGAACTTCAGAAGATTAATGAAAAACATTTAAAAATGACAGAACTCTGTAAATTGTCAAGTAATATATGCTGAAATAGTGTTAAGCTCTTCTGCCAAATCTTTGAAATTCTTTCATTAATAAGCATATATTGGACAGGAAATCTCCTAGATTCCCTAATAGCGTAGTTTATTTCAGTTCAGTTTAACAGGAAGTAGAGGAACTCAGATCCATTAAAACTAACTGCTAAATTCTAGTTAGTTTATATCTGTTTTTTTTAATTAGATGAGAACATTCCTGTGATAAGGTGAGTCTTTATAAGATGTTGAGTGAATATGTGATTATTTTGGATTCAAAAAGATTTAAGCTATACAAAAACTGAAAGAACTAAAAGCTTTTGTATATTTTTACTGAGTTCATATTAACAGAAACAACTAACAGAATTATTACCTTTTGGCGTGATAGTACTCAGAGATGGCTCAGGAAATCTAATGCAGAGAAAAGGACTGGATCCTAAACTACTGAAGGATTTACAGTTGACAGTTACAGAATGAAAATGCTCTCCTTGGCTTTAGTATTTACAAAGATGGGTGAGGGAAAATCTTCAGAGTGACTCAGTCTGCTGTATGTGAGCTGCCTGCTCCAAGAAGCCATCATTTTACTGGCATTGTTATGTATTTTTCATCTGTCCTATGAATCAAATGGACAGTTTGGACCAATTGGTTAGTTCTGTTGCACACTGTTACATCAGGCTGACGCCAATAAATACCTTAAGTACCTTCTGATTCTTCCTCATCTTTGCTGAGCACAGCCGTTATTGAGTGTATTCCATTCTGAAAGCCGCAAGCCTTTGGTCCGATGATCTCTAGGTTGAAGATGTTTGTTAGCAGTACCTAAATTGAGAGGTATTTTGAGATGCATGAGAGCACTTAAGTACAGCTAATACACTGTTACTGATTATTCACTGAGCTCTTGATCCCATTTAGGGGATAACAGGAGTAGGCAGGGTAAAAAAAAGCCATTTTGGACTGTGCTGAAGTCAAAGGCAAGGTGAGTATCATTTAGCCCTCTCAGCTCTGACTCATGTTCAAGTTTTCAGTGGTTACCTAACACATTTCCAACATTCATTCTCCTTGAAGTGTTCTGTGTTATAACAGAGACTCATGGAGGGCCAGACTCTGCAAAAAGAAAGAGACTTTCTGGAGCCAGGGATTCATACTGCTCACCCCAGATGACCCTGGTAATGGTTTTCATTGCTCATGTGAGTCCAGTTGGATTGCACTGATTCTGCAAGCTAGACCGGCACCACAGTGAGCCTCAAACCTGGGACTCCTTCAGGCAGATGTGCGAGGCCAAGGTGTGGGCTCCTATGATTGCAAGTAAATCATAACTAGTAATGAATTAGGCTGATTAACATGTCAGTACCTCTGTAAGCAAACAGCGGTTGTATGTGCCCTGCTGTCTGCTTGTGACTAGAACTGAGCAGAGAACAGAGCATTGAGAAAGAGGTTTTCAGTGTGCCGAGTTTGGTTTTCCTCTCCAAGTCCTCTGCACGTGCACACATTGTGCATGGGCTCCCTTTGAAGCACACACTTCTTTGAGGCTGGGGTTGGATTTTAGCCTTCAAACAAGCTAAATGTGGAAAATGTAGATTGGAGCCAGGCACTACATGGGTGAGAAGCAAGCTAAGGGTTTCCCACACATCTGGAGAGATACCCCTCAGCTCCAACACTGTCAGTCCCTGTGCACTGTGACCCCATTCTCAGCTCTGCTAATGCACCACAACTGGAGTGCGGGCACAGGCAACATACTGCGGTGTAGTGCAAAGGGAAGCTATTGCCTTCATTTCTAAGCCACTGTGGTAAATGTTTTCATTTCTTACTGTGCCTAGATAGGCGTTGATCCTGCAATTGGAGCAGGTCACGTATTACATTTTTGGATTACATGAAAAGGGTTTCGAGTATTTATCGAAAGCCTTTTTCTAATTGTTCTGCCGCGATACTGGGTGTTTTTTCCTAATCATTGCCCTCTCCAAGACTAAAAACTGAAAATACATTCAGTGTGGAAAGAACTGAGAAGGATAAATGTGGAAGGGACATCTCCCCAGAAGGATTCATCTCTCTGCATGGTGTTTACGAGCATGACCTGCTAGTACACTTGGGCTGCAGCCACATCTCCATACCTCTCACTAAGCAACACAGCTGCTGACTGCCTCAAGCAGTGACATTTGCAGAGCATGTATCATCCAGTTACTGCTTCACATCCCTCCAGTCTTGATCATCTGCTAATTAGTGGTGGCCTTTTCTGCACTCTTCCTTGGAGCTTCTGTTGTGTGAACATAGCTTCCCATTGATGACGTGTTTATTATGTCTCTGAATTTTACTTTGCAGCATGACTGTGACTTAGTTTTTATCTGAGTAAACTGAGTGTCAGAGACATGGAAATCTGCTCAGTAGAAAGGATGGCTCACCTCATGATGTTGTGCACCCTGACGCTGTCTAGGGCCCACTTAAAGTCAGATGGCCCCAGTTTTGATGTTGGACTAGGTTTTCATTCTGCCTTTGGAAGTAGTCAGTCTGTTGCTCTGCTTCCCTCTTTCAGCACAAGTAACCTCAACGCATCTTTGGATTTGCTTGTCTGGGGACATGCCTTGCTAACAAATGCCATGCAGGATCTCAGAAATGCTTTTGGAGCCTAGAAAAATACAGAAATATGGAAATACAACTGTGTGTACTGATCGGCCTCCTGAAGACAATTTAGCAAAGGCCCAGCCAGCCAATTTCTTATTAACTAGCTGTTCTGCTAGCACATTATCTCTGGCGAGGAAAAGTGTTATCCGTTGTAATCCAAGAAAACAGCTAAAGTAGGCATCATGCTTAACACTTCTGAGGCTTACTGCATTCAAAAAAATGTAAAATGTTCCCAGACCGTAAATGTGGTGGTGTGATCATTTGCTGATGAGTACTAGTATATTTATGTGAAGAAATAAATATATGGTTATTCAAGTGAATCTGCGAGAGATGGTGGGAAAGAGATGGAAAGAAAGGAAGAATGGAGCATCCATTGGGAAACTCAGAGAAAGAGCCGCACAAACCTATATCTGACTCTCCATTTGCAAATGCCTTTCTTGAGAGTGATGCCCATAGCAGTGATATCTTTCAGTGCAGATAGACTGGAGGTGGACACAGCGCAGGTAAGGGAGAAGAAGGCTCGGTAACAACGTAAGCAAAAGTGTGTGGAGAAGGAGAGCTCGTGCATGAGAACTTAGTGCAGGAGGCAGTTCTGGTAGATGAACATCAGGAGCTTGTATTATAACCCAAGAGCTCATCAGTATTTTCACAGCAATGGGGCCAGATTCTCCCTTGCTATTTGAGGATATTGTGAGGCAAGTGGAAATTATTATGCGGTAGCATCTTATATTTTGAGTGAAAACAGTACAGGAAATGACCACAAGCTGGAGTTTACTGCAGTGTACATAGGAGGATTCTTTATTTTTAGAAACAGCCGATGTGTTACATGTTATTCAGCACAGGCAAAAACTCTGACACTGCTAGCCAAAATGGCCAATGGGAAGATGAACTCAGAGGCTACAGGAGCAGCTACCTTTAGCAAAGGAAACCAAGTACTGGTCCCTTCCATGAGACAGCTGCTTTTCCGTAGAAATACAGAATGTTACATTATTGATGATGGACAATGTCACTTGCTGGGTTCATGGAAGCATTGCTGAGATTATTGATTTATCAAGCAGGAGCTGCCAGTTGGTTCATGACAGGTTTACTGACTCCAGCAAGCAATTAGCTAGAGATGACACAGGACATGGACATTTCGTGTTTGGTATTTCATCCAAATAAGATGTTTGGAGTTGGCGCCTTTTTTGCAGTCAGAGATGTTGACCATTTTGGCTAGTGAGCTACTGGTCGCATTGACAGACCCTTCTAAACATTGCCCATGGGTAAAATTCAGTGTTGAGAAGTTAATTTTAAATTTAGAAGAGATATATTACTAAAACTCATAAAAATATAGGAGAAAAAACCACTTCAAGGAGAACAGTGGAAACAAAGAACGCCGTAACTATTGGATCCCCGTGCTGGCGGTTCCATATCACTCTTGAGAAATTTCACGCCAACATTTTGATGCCTTTTAATGGGGACAGAGAAAAGGATTTGTTTCTAGGATTTAAGGAATTTGATACTTGAGGTAAAACCTGTTCTGCGGTCTTGCATACCCAAATCTAGACAAAAACCCATGCAAGCTGTTCCACAGAGGTGTAAATCATAGGACTGAAGCAGCCCTGGATGGATTTTTTCCAAAACTTTCAACAATGGCCTATTTTTTTTCACCCACTGCTCCATTTTGGTGTTGACAATACAGTTGTCAGTGCAACGAGTTCATCTGGAAACACAACTGTGTAAAAACAGCTCATTGCTGAACTGTTCCTAATGATGAACCGGGAACTGGCTCAAACTCTCTCACCCCCTCATTCCAAAATAGCTGATGTTCTTCCCATCAGCGCCTGTCACCACGAACACCGATAGTTTGTCTCTTCCAACTGCTAGTGATGTTCTACATTGGTAAGTGTCTGGCTTCCTCTAATAAGGGCTGTTTCAGCCCAGTGTCCTTTTGAATCCTACAGGAAAATGATGTGACACTTTTATCAGTGACTGTTTTATGTGGAAGAAGTAGTTAAGGAAGTCGGACACCATGGCAAGGAAGACAGTTGTTCTTATTATGCACAATCTTTTGTTTTCTACTGAGCAACACTTTTGTTTTTTCAAAGCAGGATTTGTTTGTTTGTTTACAGTAAATACCTGTCACATAGCAACAGAAACATTACTAAATAATAATACATATAATGTTAAGCTCCTGAGTCTAGAAGCTTTTAATGAAAAAAACCCCACATGTTCCTGATAAAAAGTAATAAATAACGTCACCTTTTCTTTTTACATTAAAAATATCTGTACATGATTATATAATATAACAAAGTACAATTTTATTTTCTAGGCTCAGTGTGGCACCTCTGGGTTAGATCCTCATCTAAAAGGGTAGAGGCTTGTAGTCTTGATCCTGCCTATTTTCCACTGCATTAAAACAATCTTCCCAAAGTTGTAAAGTCTACAGCCCTGCCTACCCTTTCCATGCAAAGGTGGAAGCAGCTCACAGGGAACACAGCAACATCTACATGCAGGAAGCAGCTAAGGACTGAGATCTTTGCAAAGAGATGTGCATATGCTGATATTTGAAAGTCTTGAAACTTCTTGCCTCAGCTGGAAGAGAACAGAAACAAATAGAAAAATAAAGATGGAAAACGTAAGTAGAAGTCTCTCTTCCTAATGTGGCTAGAAAAGTTTTGTAGGTGGTATATCTTTCAAGATGGCACTTGGTGATCTATTACAGACTGACTCTGTCTCTTGGCTAATGGTACTTCTTGATAAGAATGCCCCAAGTTTGCTCAGATGAGGACAGTGCTGGCAGCCTGCCTGGGGTCTGAGGGCCACATCCCATCCATTGGCCTCCAAATAGCAGAGGATGGCCGCTGTCCTTTAGCAACTGGGCTGGAGTGAAGCAGTGCTTGCAGGGCCTGCTGTTATCTGTGAAATGTCTCTGTAGGTCCCACTCCAGCTTGTCAGGCACTATACACACCCTCTGAGTCTTCTACCAATGAACTTGGCCAGGAAACACAATAAAAGCACTAACAAAGAAAGCTCTGCAGGTTAGGGTGAATCAGCAGCTCATGCTGACCTCTCACCAGTAACTGTAGTCAAAAGGCAAGTACTTCCTCTTATTTGGCTAAAGAAAATGCAGTGTTGTTTCTCTCCTGACAGCATCCAGTCACCAGTGGGCAGGATCTTGTGCAGAGAAAGCAGGCATTTAGTCTCACATCATGGTAGGGCTTCAGCCCTTAAGATTGTGGTATCACAGGACTTGTACACAGATGGCAGCTGGAAAGGAATAATAGGAGTTCCTGCACTGGGTCAGTTGTATCTGCTTTATTTGCCTGCATTGACAGAAGTCAACTCACTCCTGGAGTAAGGCTCCAATACAGTCAAATAGCCCATCTGTCCCTGCAGATACACGGAAGTGTCCTCAGCCATCTTGCTCATGTACCTTCCCAATGTCCCCATCAATGTACACATGCGTGCAGCTGGACATTCATATGAAGTCAGTGCAGGAGGTGGCATGACAATGCAGGTGAATGACTTTATGTCATAAAGTCCTGCTGTCTGTGAACCCTTTGGGTATCTTAAAAGCAAGCTGTTCCTTCAGCTGGGCCATTCCTCTTCTAGGACTGTGACTAGAAACAGGACTCTTGGGATTCAGGGTCATTGTGGATAGGAAGCTTCTCATGTTCCTGATGATGCCCATTATATAAAACAGTGTACCTGGAAGGAGAAAAACAGAAAGAAATATTCATTAGTGCTAGTCAAAAGGACAGGTTTATGTAAAATCAGTTCTTGAAAACCCAGAAGTACATCTCAAGAAAGTACATCTTTCAAATACGCAGATCTTGCATTAAGTAAATGTGAATTCCTACTTCGCTCCATGACAGAAAACCAACTCTTCAGTTTTATGCAGTCGAGGCAATCCCTGAAAACCAGTAACCTGTTGGTTTTCAAGTATTTAAGGTGGAGCTGGTAACAAGAGGAAGCCAGACAAAGAACTAAGAAATACTGATCTTCTGTGGGTAGACTAAGCTGAAGGCACTTCAGTCTTCAATACAAGCATTTAGAGAATCGTTTGAGACTGGCTTGGGAAGTGAATGCTGTTTAAGATGAAACATAGAGCAACATTTCAGGGCATTTCCATTTACAAAAGCAAGTAGTTTCTGTCTATTGCAAGGTTGGGTTTAGTGCCAATTCTAGTCTTGTCAAACCAGTGTTGTTCAGGTTTTATGTCTTTCGACGTATACCCTTCTGGTATTTTTCCAGACTTTGGGCCAGAAAAGCAGAATTCCACATTAAGGAATTCCACATTATCTCTTACCCTGTGCCTCATCTATCAGCCTGTTTCCTGTTGCCCGTCTCCCCATGGCTTTCTTAATACAGCTGTTGATTTAGTCTGCTAATGACATGCAGCTTTTTTCCCTAAGTGGTGTGCAATGCTTAGTATGAATACGCAGATCTGAGGTAATAGCAAACATGTTGGCTAACTGGAGTAAAACTTTCTTAGCACATCTTTCTGAAATTTCACATTGAATCAATCTTGTTTGCAAACTGTGAAGGGTACCTAGCAAGCCATGTATCTTCCCTTTACAGTCTGTTTCATTTAAACTAAAGCTGAACCAAAGCATCCTTTGAGTAGGTCCAGAAGAAGGAAGCTGCAAAAGTAACTGTAAAAACATTTTCCCCAGTCCAAATGGATATTAGAGAAATGAGGTCTCTGTTAAGACTTTCCTCTCCTGTGTGTTTAGAGATGTAGATTTATTATTTCCCTTTGTGACAAACATTCAGGACATATCTGGATTATCTGCATCCCGATAAAGATTTAAGAGAAAGAAAAAAGCCTAAGGAAATAGAAGAATATATCAGTTCTCCTGCTGTTAGCAGAAAGAAAATAAGTACTATCAGCCTTAGGATTTATTTGAATAATCATTAGAAAACAGCTCAGGAAATCTTTATTGCCTACATATTCGAAAACTGATACTATAACATCAGTTTACTTGGCATTATTAATCTGGATGCATCTCTCTCTCCAGTGCATATACTTGGGACTTAGGCTCCTAATTAAGGTGCTTACAATGCCACTGAAATGTCTGAAGTAGATGATCTGAATATCCTACAAATGATGTATCCACTCGTACCAGTAGGTCAGTCCTGGACTCAAAATCAAAGGCAGGGTACACAGTGTACTGCCTGTCTGAATTTGTCCCCGTAAATATTCATGGAGGAATTTACCCTCCAATGTACTAGATGCTGTTTTTCAACATGGTCAGGCTTGGTTGCCTTAATACAGGTCACTGTACATGCAGATATATCCATCAAACATACTCCCTTAGAACTCCATCACTTTAAATAACAATCATAAATTTAAAAAAATGTTCTAGTTGTACCAACAGGATACAGACTTGATGTAAGAAATGAGAAAAGACATTTTGCATCCAACACTGAACAGATACTCCAATTAGATGACCATGACGCACACAAGTCATAGCGTAATTTTAATTGTATATACCAAGTCAGACGTGGGACACTGCGTGAGGCAATCCACTGAAGAGACCTCCCGCATGGCACAGTCTCTGCTACAAACGGTGACACAGAAGATGAGAACCAGGAGAGCCCCAGCTCTGAACGGAGCAGACACAGCTCAGAGCAACTCGGGACTTGCTCAGCAGCACAACAGACAGGCACTAAAAGCCGACTTCATACAGGAGAGCCAAAAAGCCAAACCTTTCTTCTTCTGCTGCAGTAGCCAGAAAACAGTTGTGCAAGATCAGCAATTTAGCAGGTGTTGCCATTTGTTACAAAGATGCGTTAAGCTAAAGGTAAGTCATTAAGATGTCCCAGGATCTGGTGTGGCACACAGTGTCTGCAGCTCTGGCAGTTTGCTCAGCACTTCCAGCTGTTTGCCCTGTGGGGAAAGAGGACGGGTGGGAGAGGAGGAAAGAGCATTCAAATGCAGGGTGCGAAAGCTGGGCTGCAGGGGTGATGGTTGGCTCTGGCACATCATGCCTAGAAATCTTACCAACATCTTCAGGGAACTGTTTAAGGAGTCCTCTGCTGGTGGGCTTTTGAGTAACCAGGGTTGTTTTCATGCTGTAGTTTCTCCTTTCAAATGAAAGTTCAAGCTACTTGCCAGTTTCATGGCACCAATTTATTGTCAGATAACAGACAGGATTATAACAGCCCTGCTTTTTCACACCACCATGTCTTAACTGGTCTGCTTTCTGAAAATACAATTTTTCAGGCATCAGTATCTGTGGGAAGCAAGTTTCAGAAAGCAAGCACAGCTGCACCTGAAACTCAATTTTGCCTCACCTACACGAACGCACACCTAATGTGCCTCAGCTCTCACCCGGCTGAGAAGCCAAGCACCACAGGATTTATCTTGCTGACTGCAAGCAGAAAACAACATTCGGACCCTGCATGTGTGAGCTGAACATTTCAAGAGAAATTTGTCAAGTAGGTTTGAGTAATGAATATGTCTGAGGAAGCCACAATGTGTGAGCTGGAAAAAAATATTAAAATGTTTAAATGCATTAAATAAATTATTTCAGCAAATTAGTTGCTCAGCTTTCCTGCCTATAATGAGTTCCTTCGATGGGATTAGCTGGCACGTTAAGGCACCAACCTAAATTGCAAATAGCATCTCAGGCTGCCTTCTGCCCTCTGCATCCGATTCCTCCCCGAACTGGAGAGAGTGTTACTGTCATTTCACTTGACAGCTTTACTCAGATCATACCCCCACCACCCAGCAATAAAGCCCAATAATGAAAAGGCATTACCACCTATAAAGAGACCCTGCTGCAGGCTATTCACATACTCACCAAATGGTACTTTAATTGTATTGATGGCCAATTTGGAGATAATTGCTTCTGCATCTCCTGCTGTTTCTGACAGTCCAGTGGACTCTTTAATTAACTGGTTGGATTAGCTCTCAGCACAGTGGAGGGGAGCTGTGTGGTTTTACCCTCTGTGGGCCCATGAGGAGAAACCAAGAATCTCCAGCATTATTCTGGGAACTCAGCAAGAGCCAGGGAGAAAATACCAAGAGGATGTAGTGGCTGTTTGCAGCCTTCCCACTTTCATTCCCTGCAGAACTATCCTCCACACCAACTTGCACAATTTATTATGGAAGCAAAGCCAAAAAATTGCTGATCTTTGGCTTCTCCAACTGTAATGAAAAACAGACACTGTTTTCATCGAGCCTGAGGTCCCTGCTTATCCCTCTCTTGATGACCAAACCCCCAGCATCTATCTCTGTCCCTCAGGATCGTGCCTGACTTGCTGAAAAGCAGATAGTGCAATTTCAGGGCAGGGCTCCTGGTTCTAAACCCAAAAGCTAACTTCATCCATTTTCTCAGCAGAGCATGACCCAGGAGGAGGTGAAGCAATGGCTTGATGGTGTGTGTGCCACCCCCCTTTCAGCACTCACAGCCACCAGTTCAGTTTCCAGAAGGGAGCCTTTGTCTGGAGATGATGCCTGGGGTCCTTTGGACAGGGGAAAACAGACAGCAATTGGAAGATACCTGCTCTTTCCCAAAAATGCCTCCTACCAGCCCTTCATGCCTGCAGTATCTGTGTAAGGCTGCCTTTGCTGGTTACGCATACCCACAGCTCCTCTGGGAAGCACAGCTTGCAGTTCTGCAGCTGGTTTACCCCTGAATTATTCCCTTGGTTTTTAACCGTAGTCCCTGCTCTGAGTGCTTGTATCCATCCTTCCTTCCTAAGCTCCCTCCAGACTCCAGTTCATCATCCTGCAGGCAGTTAATCCTGGCAGCCGCTGCGAAGGGCAAGGAGCAGGTACAAAAACTCTGCACGGGTTTGGATCCCATCAGTAGATACCACTCGACAGTGACAGACCCACAAAGAGAGCACACAGCCAGTCTTTCCCAGCTGCAGCTCAGCCACTAACGGGAGTCACTAAAGGACTGGTGTGGCAGCATCTCCTGCACTGCCCTGAACTCTGAACAAACACTGGGCTTAGCTTTCCCTCAGCAGCCTCTGCCCCTTTAAGCTTGGCAGGAGAAGTAGTTTTGCCTAGAGGGTCATAATAATAGCAGAGGAAAAATAATAATAATTTTAAAAAAGCCCACAGCTGTCCAAGCACAGCAAAGCGTTTGGCTGAGCTGAAGGCAGGTTCATGGAGGAAACCACAGCCACGATAAACGTGCTGTAGGTGCACAGCTGCCGTTGCTCTCTGTTTAGTAATCCTTTCCCAATACACCTGTTTATGTTATTAATTGCTTCCATTTTTAACGGCCAGAAGGTGGTTCCTGTTGTCCTGATGTCCACTGGGGACTGAGGGGAGGTTTTGCAGCTGTCCCTGAACTGGGTTGGGAAAGGTTCGCTTTTGTGCGGGGGGCACTGGGAGCTGTTAACTTTCTGCTCCCCAGGGGCTTGCCACCTAAATCCACCCCCCCTCTGCCTAGAAAATTAAGGACACATCACCAGGTAGAGACAAGGTTTTGCACACAGGACACCAAGAGGTCAATGTTGCTGCAAAAGTGGATGGATGGGTGCATTTATGGTATAGGTGTCTGTTACTGGTACTGCCAGGAGAGCTCAGGTCTCAGCTGGGTATACAAATGGCTGCAAAGTCCGGGAAAGTCTAGTTTACTAGACGTGAACGATACAAAAAGCTGACAAGCACTAAGTTTCATTGTATTTGTAAAACTTTTTGATAATCTTTATATTATAAATGCAGAATAGTTACTGCTCAAGATTCTAAATATACCCTGGTAATGCAAGAATGGAAGAGAAAAACCTTTCCAATTCAAAAAACCTATCAAAATCTTTGAAATAAGCGTTGTTCTTAGCTGTTCATGTTAAATTGTTTGAAGCCGTCACATACTCCAGCACTGGCTGAAAAAGTGACCTTACAGATGTGCTACCCTACAGCCTGCTACTGCTACCCCCCCAGTCACACGGTGCAGGAAAATCACCCCAAACTGAAGCAGACCGGTGGTCCTCAGACATCCCTGTACTGGGATCTGGTGCTTCGCTTGTGACTGCCTACTGGACTGATGGAGGGAACCTGAGCATGGCAGAGTCAGGCAAGGAGCACAGTTTTAACTGTGACAGTCTTAAAGGTTTCAAATGATCTGTTGACTTTTTGGCAAGAAAAGAAATCAATCTGCAAGTTTTGTGGCACTGAAATTCGTCCTGCATTTGTGCCAGTTTCTCTGAATTTGTCTTTAAAAAAAATTAAAAGCAGTAATTCTGTAAAAATTACAACTGAAATTTTTCAATTAAAGGGACTGCAATTTGTTGGGCTTTTATTGAGAAGAGTCCTTTATCAGTATTTTTATATTAACTTTTTTTTTGTCAACTGCTTGCATTCTAAATAAAAGATTTCAAATTAAACCAACCATTAAATTTCAGCAAAACCAAAACTCTGAAAAGTCCAAAAGTTCATTCATGTTTTCCTGACAGTAGCACATTATAGTCCAAATTAAAGCAGAAATCTGTTGTGCTGAGCTCTGGCTCCTTTTGAAGACAGTGCATGCTCTGAAAAAATGTACAGGCTAATTTAGCTTAGAACTGGGAGATTTAACAGGTTGGAGTGGATGTTTAAGGGAGGTCACAGTATATGAGAAACATGCAGTTATAAAGACTTACTTGCTAGGTCAAAAATAATGAGTTTCAAGCTAAAATCAGAGTGGTATAGAAAATGTTTTTCCCGTGCTCCCAAAGTTTTCACTTTCAAATATTTTTCTCATTTCTGATGAGGAAGTCTGCAACTTCTCATGAGACAGAAAAGAAGGGGGGGAAAAAAAGAAAAAAAAGAGCCAACTCCAATTCATGATCAAGGCCTTTTCCTGCCTTTTATCAAGGTGAGTGATGTATCTGTTGTGATAATGGCGATTTTGTATGAGTGAGCACTTACCTGCTTGTTTCTTTCATATTCTCCTTTTTCCAGTTGTTGATTGCCAGCACGCTAAAGGAAACATTTCAAAATCTATTTCTATTTCTATTTTCTATTTCAAAATCTTCATATGCAACTAGAAACTCCCTCCAGGACAGAAAACACAAATATTTCTGGCTATTCTTAGTGAATGCAATCAACTTTTCCACTGCTCTCCCATTCCTCCCACCTTCGGTTCTGCTCCCAGTGGGCTCAGACAGGAGTTCTGCACCTTTGTGTCTCATTCTCTGCTATTGCCTCTGCGTTCTGCCTGCAAAACTCTGATGACCCCGTGGTTGTGCTACAGCTGTGGGTACAAGTGATGCCAATTGCTTTGGTGCAGAAGAGCAAAGCTTTTGGTCATAGGAGAGCTGGAAATGGTATTTCTGAACAGCTCCCCAGCAGCAGAGCCCTCGGGCTGCCCACAGACTGAAGATCTGCTGCAAGTGGCGTCTTGAGGTTGCCTGGATAGGACATATGCACAAGGAGATGTGAGGGCCAGGAGTTAGAACCTGGATAAGGGCCAGAATTGGAGAAACAGAGACTCCTTCAATCTCAACAAAAAACCCTTGATATTGTATCTCTGCTTTCATCAGTGTTCAGATCGGATCCTGAAGTCTCAATCAGAAAATAGTGGGACCGGAGATCTCAGAAATTAAGTACTGCAAAGGAGCTGAACTGCAAAGAATTGTCTCCAGATCCATCACTTGCCTTGCAAGATGCTGAAACTGGTAATGAAGATTCCCAAGAAGGAAGGAAAATAGGTGATGATCGCTCCCAATTACATCATGAAACCTCTTTTTTTGCAGAAGCAACAGCAGAAGTAAAGACTTGTTTGGACTAGAGGAAGACAAACTGTTACTATGCAAGATGTGAGAAACTATGAAAATGTACATTTTGCCAGAGCAGAGATTCCCATTTTTAATACTAGATACTGCCATAATTGAACCCAACTACCTAAGGTGATAAACCGTAGGAAGAGGCTGCACATAGGTAGAAGCTGGCTGGAGCCACATTTTAAGTGGAATTGAGCTTCCAAATTGCATAAAGAATTGAAACTGTTCTTAGATTTGAAAATTGTGACTGTCCAGAATTTATCTCTCCCTGCATTTTTCTTTCTGTCACAGCTGCACAACTCTTCAGTGCTCCCCATCTGGAATATATGCAGCACCATTATTGTAGCTTCACACTCAATATAGTGTCCATTTCTCAAAGCTCTATTTCTTTCAGATGGACTTACAGAGAAAGAATAAATATCTCCCTTCAATATCAAATTGAGATTACAGTTAACAATCACTTGGCAGACCAGGGTAGGTTATTTTAATGAACACATCATTCTGAAATAAGCCTTCTACCATCTGTTCAGGTCTGTAATTATAAATGCAAACAACATAATTCATAAATGCACTATAAACGAGTGGGAAACAGAGAACACCTTAATCTGACTGCTTCTTAGTTATTGCAGACAGTGATGCATCTGCTTGCTTTATTCCTGTTTCAGGACCAGGTAGAAAACAATCTTTTAATTCTGTATTTTATGGCAGTCACTAACCCGCAGTAAATGATTGCCTGTAGATGACAGAGATGTCGTTAAGGGCAGTACGGTTTCTGGTTGGCATCATTATTTAGCCATGTCTACGATGGAAGCCCCAAGAAAGATCACACAGACCATCCTGAAGCCCACTGCGCCGGGAATAAGCTTTGAGCATGCTTTTCAGAACAGCAGGGCCTGTGGCATTAGAGTGCCCTCCAGGGTGACAGCAGCTAAGGGCAAAGATGACAATGCTATTTTCTCCCTGAAAAGATGCTTTTGGCATTTTTGAAAACTCGGAAATCTTGGGAAACAGTCAGAAAGTTGAGAAGAGTTTCAACATAAAATCCAAAAATCTCTAGAACATACTATTTTTATTTATGACATTTTTCATTTTGAAAGAGTAGATTTTTTAAAAAAAACTTAAATTCACAAAATGTCAAAATGAAATATGAACAAAATATGTTGTGTCACTCCTATTTTCTGTTGAAAATAAAGTACACATAATCCAAATTAAATGTATTTTCATTAAACATTTTATTCTAATACAACTGCATGTTGAATTTTCTAAAGGTCAGAGCAGAGTTGTCCCTCTCTCACAATTACCAGGTTCATAGACTCCATGAAATTCAAAGCTTTCTAGTAACTCTAATATCTGAGCTGAATGACTCATGCTTCCAGCCAGTGAAATGAACTTCCACATTTGGCCATCAGTAGAAAATCTTTATAGCAGGATAAGAACAATACCCATCACCTACTCAACGTGATTCCTCGGGCAAAACAGAAACAAATTACAGCTCGCTCTTTTTGTTGATACGTATCAACATAGCAGAACAACATAAATTGATTTCATATTCAGTGCTGCAAGCCTAGCAACATATCTAATACTTCCTGGATGAATAGCTCCTGCTGTTTCTCTGTGGGTTTCTCATTTCTTCCTGTTTCTCAGATGAGCAAGGTACTTGCAAGATTTCCTGGCAATAAGGTTTAAGCTTACTGTGTGTTGTCCTGCTGCTGCATCTGTTTCACCTGCAACCCTGAGGAGATCTGTCAAAGATGAGTTCACTAAAGGTAGGTCTTCCACTGCACCTATGCGTGAGTACCTGTCACCTGCTTTGTCCAACAGGATCCAATTCAGAGAGAATTTACCTTTTAAATGTATGAGAAACTAATGAATATAAAGAGTGCGTGAGCTGAGAAAACACAATGAGAACTGCTCCAAGAGAGCTCCCTCAAATATTAGATATATTCCTTTAACTCTGTAAAGATACACTACTTAATGTCCATCTCTTCTGTGCTTTGAAGCACAGAGCTCCCACCCAAGAGGGCTGGAGGATTTCAAACCAGACGAACCCAGGTGTGGGGATGGTGAAGCCATTACGACTGGCTGCTTCTTCACTTGGGAGCTGAGGTAGTCTGAACAGCATTTGAAAGTCTCCATCCCCTCCTCCTATGATTATTTCTCTTAATTGCAAGCTGACAGCCTGCAATACATGGTGTGATCAGCTGAGCAAAGTGGCTGGGGTTGATGATTTGCTGAATTGCTATTGGAGCCTGGTGGAGAAATAGCCGAGCAGACGTGGTAGGTATCTGCCTGTGCCTTTGCAGCCAGGCCCAGGAAAGCACAGTGATGTGGCCAAGAAAATGAAATCCATCCTCTGCAGCAAACCTTACAACAGGGACATTCCTGTGCCTTCAGTGTCTATTATTCCAGTTTGGGGGAGGGATCGTCTTTTATCTGTGTTGAAAACCCACCTAATCCATGTGTTTAATATTTCAAGCAACATCAATCTGTCCAGAAAGAGAAGATATTCCTAAATTCTTAAAATGCCCTAGCCAAATTTGAAGTTGGTCCAAGAATTACTATTTAATTATTTTTTTCAAATACAGAGGAGAAGATAACAGTGAACTGTTTCTCCTTAGAGATGATGCAGTCCTCTGGGAAAACATGGGTAAAATCCACAGAAATATCATCAGAAGTTTAATTTTCCCATTGGAGCGGAATAGTGAAAATCTGGATCTCAGGGAAACATTTGGATTGCTAAATTATTTATACAGATGCGACAGCAATGTTGATTTTAAAGTCCTTTGTCGTTAAATGTAAATACAACTTTGTCTCTATCTCAAGACAAGTGTTTATTTTTTTCCACTCTTGAGCAGTTATGCTGAATGTCTTAATTATCTTTAAATCAAATTATCCTGTTCAGACCTTGTGAGTTGGAATTAAGCGCTCATAATTCTTTACTAAACTTCAGCTAGAGGTTTTAAAAACAGCTGTCTCCAGCCCACATAATCCAGCCTCCGGTACGTTTTGTAAGACATCTACACTCAGCCTCCTCAGAGTTAAAATTAGCAGACAGTTCGCAAAGTAAGCAAAGCCTTCGAGTGAGAGAAACACACTGCTGGAAAAAAAAATGTAAAAATTATTTCTTTGTATCTGACAAGTCACAGAAAGCAAAGAGAGCATCTATCAATATGTTTGTTTCTCTCCTTTGTTTTTCCTTTGTGCCATCCATCATTCCTCAACGATGTTTTCATCAGCTGAAGCTCACCTGGTCTCTCACTCCTACAAGCAGCTCTGGCTGCCACTTGCTCTGATGACCTGCAGCAGCTACAGGACATGTTCCCAGACCATCCCAATCAGACATGGGGCAAGGCATTCCCATACAGGGCCAGGAAAGGCACCAAAGCGACAGGAGAGATGTCCTCATCTCCAAAAGTGGAGGTATGCAAATAATGCCTGGTGGGTATATGACTGCACCAACTCACAGGCACTGCTGCTCTGGGTTGATGTAGAAGAGAAATGTTTCTTTTTTTTTTCTGGCAAAACAAGACCAAAATCCCCTCCAGTTCATTTATTTTTGTGTTTACAGTAGCAGCATATCTTTTTTAAGGAGGATGTTTAACTCCTTTTAAAAGTGCAGGCAAATAATAAACTGAAATATGATTTTGAAATAAAATGTCAAAACAATTCAGCATCTCATTTCCTTTTCATTTTCTCCCACTGAAAACATTTGCTGAATTTGACCCAATCAGTTTGTTTCCCTGGAAATGCAAGTTCTCATTTATCTTCCTTACTTTTATTCTTTTTATTGCCAGGCTCTATTAATGAATTTGGTCTAAGAAAAATTATAGGAACCCATTTAAGCTAATTCAACTTCAACAACTAATCCCAGCACACTGCTCCTTTGCTCAGAAAATTCTTGTTCCGCGAATGGAGGAAAATTATATTGATCTCTCAGGCAGAGTCCTATACACAACCCTTCACTTGGCACAGGACTGGATAGAGATTGACTAATGAAGAGAACTAATTAGGAGCCTGGCCTGAGTCAGCCAAGGCATTACACATACATCACCAAAGAAGCAAAGAGTTGAATTCAATAAAAAACTAGGGCTGAAGGAACACATATTTTTATGTCATTATCTCTGGGTACTGGCTAGAACCTTTTACATGATGTTATAAAGTCTCATTGCTGTACTGAATAATAACCATTTAAGATGATTATTACATTATTGACAGACATCAGAAGTTAAAAAAACAGGGGCATTACTACATATACTTTAATGCTAAGCAAATAGACAAATGCTAAACATGTGTTAATAAGAACAAAGATTAGCTAAGTTCTTCAGTGATATGTTTTAATAAATTGTTTACAGAAGATTACCAGAGACTCGGGACACCTCAAGACAGCAGAGGTGGCATTTTCTGCAATTCCTGTGTGATTGTGGACAAACGATGCCATTCCTGCGAGCCTTCTTTCATTGTGGATAAAATAGAGGTAATAATACTTCCTTTGTATGCCTTGTCTTTAGATTTTAGCCTCTTTGGAAAAAACATTGTGTCATTTCAGATACAAAATAGTGTCTTACAACTAAATCATAGTTTTGTTCAGGGCTGTGGGGCTCCAGCAGCAGCAACTAATCACCTACATAAAAATAGTTTGGTTCAATTTTAAAATGTCAGAAATGCTTTCCAGGACAGAACAACCTACAACTGTAGGAAAGGGGTTTATATATTAAAGAACTTCTTCTCCACTAAATTCTTCGCACCCTCAGAGGCTGGGAATATCCTGCCTCGGGGTCACCGACCTGATGATGCTCTCAGCCTGGCAAAATAGAAACAGGGAGGTGACTGCGTTTGGCTTGGACCTCCTGTTTCTACTTGCACAGCCACAGTAATTAGATTCTGCCTTTCCTCTGGTTCTTTTAGCAATGCATACTAAAAAGGCTGAACCTCCCTGCACCGCAATGGTCCTGCTGCAGCTCTGCAGCGCTGTGTTCATGGTGCTGAGCCGGTGTCAGGACAGGACGCTCCCTTTGCACAGAGCAGCTCCCACCGGCAGCTGTCCTCTCTTCTGCTGACTTTGTAATATTGCTGTCCTGTTTTAAACTTCAGCATCTCGGGTTTACCTGACATAATTTCAGAGAAAGGGAATGGTTGAGACTGGCCAGGCACCGTGTCTGTTGGCCCTGACCCACACTGAACAGGTTTATTTTCTGTTGCCTTCAGTGGGGATTGCTCTGAACGGGTGTCTGAACTTTATCACTGCTGGCCAGTTACTAATTGTAACATGGATGTTACTAAGATATGCCTGAGATTTTTTAACAAATTTTTAAGCAAGAACAGCAAACAATCTCTGAGTGTGGCCTGAAAGAGGTGAGAAATATAGGATGTGGTCCCTTGAGCATATACCTTTGTGGCTGTGTTTGTATAGCTTCTACATCTTCCTGCCTGCCCATTTCCTAGCTCTTGTCTTATGAAACCAAACATTCAGGAGCAAGCAGCAGAACCAGTTAAATTTTTTTTTGCATAAAGCAGTGTCACCACTGAGAAAGTTAATACTTTGGGAGATGGTTACCAGGTCTCCTCCAACAGTCAGAATCACTGAGCCGCTGATGGCTCAGTGGACATGAGTCAACAGGACTCAACCTTCATGCTCAATGAAAATGAAGTTTCTGTTTCCCAAGGAGCTGATAAACTCTCATTGCTGTTGCCTCTGTGCTCCCGTGGCCTGTTTGCATTTTCCCTTTCATGCTCAAGCAGGTGCCTGTGCCTTCCAGAGCTGTCAAACGTGGCAGCTTTCAAACGGCAAAGCTCACTTTAAAAATAATCAGCTTCGTTATACTGTTCGGAGTTTTGATCCTGTCAGAACAATAGCTGCCACGTTTCTCCAGCGCATCCCAAATGCATCTCATGCTCCCCTCACTAGGAAGATGAGCAGTTTGTACCTTGGCTCTTCCTGGGTGTAAGGATGAGACTCACAGGCACCCCTACACGGAAAAACACCCGACTTGGGATGTGCGAGGGAGTGCCACCTCTCTGCTCTCCTCTGACCCCTTCATGGAGACCTGCTGGGGCTCTGGCACCGCCCAGCTCTGCTCCCCCACAGCTCCGGGTGCTGAGCAGTGCTGTGGACCTTAAACAGAAAGAGGATGCTAGCTAATCCCATCCTGACCCCCCTGGAGACCATCCTCACCTTGACTGCTGAATAACTTCATTATTGCAAAATATCAGCATATGCTGCAACAGTTTAAAAAATAAACCTGCTTTGCTTTTTGTTTAGAGCTGAGACAATGTCTGGAGAAGCAGCCTTGGATCTCATGTCAGAGTGAACCAGGGGATGAAGAAGGCATCACCAGGAAGCTGCCCAGACATCTGAGCTGCAAGGTAATTTTTCCTCATTCTAACAAGTCCAGTGGAAACATTAGAGATACGACAGAGATTATCAGCTACTCCATGCCACCTCTCTTCTGATAAAGGCTTATCATTTGCTGTTACTTTATCCACTAATTCTGGTCATCCAAAGGGTGTTTCTACAGTTGTTCCCTCACGAGACTACTTCCTTTGCTAATAGATGTCATCATTTGCTGACAGTCATCTAAGTTATGCTTGTCTACCTCCCAGCTTGGAGTTTTCTCTTTTCCCAGCCTCCTTATTCTTCTGTCTTTCAGCTGCTTGACCTGAATGATGTTTACAAGTTTCCCCATTTTCCATTGCAGGACTTTAGCAAAAGGCCTTGGACTTTAGATATTATGAACATAAATGTGACAGTAACTGGTGATGAAAAACATAGGATCCACACGGCAACCAAGATGATTAAGTCAGTCCAGAGATGTTGACTTCTTCCATCACAGATTTATGACTTGTTAATGTTAGAATAGTTGATGTTTCCACAGGAGAAGCAGAAACTTGGGCACTGAAGGACAGAAACTAAGCTAACTTTAAAATCAACAAAGGAGCTATCTATTTTCAGTGATCTAAGTTCATTTGCTAATTATAAACAACAGGGCAAACATGTAAACGAATGAGTAAGACCATTCAATACCATGCTGCAGAAGTCAGGCACTTTCCCCTTTTTCTCACATTAACTCTGTATTTCCATTTATCTCTCACTAATGTTAAATTTGGCACTACATTATATGCTCTAATTACCTGTAGATTTTGGCCTACAGTTCATTTTTGAGCCATAATGAATGCAACATTCATAAGAGGCCCAAATCTGATAATTAGGAGAGTAGTTGGAAGTGCTTGCTCATGTTAGAAATATACAGCATTATGTTAAGAGCAGTTTATAACTACCTGCAGATTGGACAGCTCATAATAGGCTTCTGTTTTTTAAGTAAGGTGTTTCAACTGCTGAAGTACAAGCAGGATCAATTAAGAATATTCAAATGGAAGATAATTAATGTCTTTTTATAAATGGAGCTCTTGCAGCTGGCATAATTAGATCTTTCATCTGCTAGGAAAAAAACACAGCCGCTGGCCTGTGGAATGAAACAGTGACAAAAACACTTGGAGCCATTTCCTTGTGCAATGGAGACACCACAATTTCCAAATGTATTGCAGACCAGCATCTGTAAGCCCCAAGACTGACTTTTGCTTGTTAGTCTTCAAACATGTCCCACAGTGTTAGAACTACCACTACCTGGGAAATGGGTGGCTTTTCTGCAGTGAAACACAGAATCACAGAATGTTTGGGGTTGGAAAGGACCTTTAAAGCTCATCCAGTCCACCCCCTGCAGTGAGCAGGGACAATGTCACCAGATCAGGTTGCTCAGAGCCCCATCAAGCCTGACCTTGAATATCTCCAGGGATGGGGCCTCCACCACCTCTCTGGGCAACCTGTGCCAGTGATCTACCACCCTCGTATTGGAGAACTTTTTCCTAATATCCAACCTGAATCTACTCTTTTCTAGTTTAAAACCATTGTCCTCATCCTATCGCTACATGCCCTGGTGAACAGCTCCTCCCCAGATTTCTTATAAGCACCTTTCAGGTACTGGAAGGTCACTATAAAGTGCCTCCAGAGCCTTCTCTTCTCCAGGCTGAGCAACCCCAACTCTCTCAGCCTGTCTTTGGAGGACAGGTGCTCCAGCCCTTGGATCATCTTTGTGGCCCATATCCAGTGAAAGATTACAATTGCAGTTTGTTAAAATCTTCTGGCAAAAAAATTCTTCATCATGTCTCTACTTGGTGTGTGCAATAGCAGAACTTTTTTTGGTGTCAAAACAAGGCTTTTTATAAAGAATTACGTGTTTTATAACAAAAGCCTAGCATATGCCCATTGTTAATGCCAGCCACTAGTTTAAGTTCCTTTCTGAATAGCAAACTATCACAAACTCCCTCACAGCATCTGGGGATCACGCATGTTTCCTCCTACTCTACAGCCTGCTGTTAAGTTTTCTGGTCACCAGGGTACAGATCATCCTTTCCTGCCTTTCGTAGGGTCAGTTCACACATGTTCACAGGATACAGTTTTGTATCCTGGTAGCTTCTGGGTATCCTGAAAATCATGGTGTGAAGCTGGCCATATCTTAAGGCACCTAATGGTAAGATCTGAAAATTAAATTTTCTAGTGATGGAACAGTGACACAAAAATTAAATAACAGGATATCACAATCAAAATTAATAATAAAGATCCTTGTTGGTGCCTTTAACATCTCAACTAGGAGCTACTTTGTTTTAGGTTAAGTTGTGGTAAGTCTAACTAAAGGTGAAGTTCCTTTGGCCACAGTAGCTCCTGCCTCTTCCTAGCCGTCCATCCCACTCTTGGGGAAGGACAGGTCAGACAGCAAACAGCACATTGTGTTGAATGGGAGTTGCCACTCCTCTTTCCTTCTTCCTCAATTCTTTCAATTAATATTTCTATGATATGCATTAACCAGCACATTCCTGACCTTGGACTGCTTCTCTCTTGCAGGCCACTGGGTATGAATTCCTAAAACTTTATACGTCATATAATGAAAAATACTAGCATGGCAAACTTTTGAGCTGTGCTTATAATTAGTCTTATTTTGTAAGCATTTCATTAAGATTAAATGTCATACTGCAGATGGTGACATTGGAAGTGGGTGCTTAATTTTAGTAAAATCTCCATATTCTCCTCCATAGAGCTTTTGTTTGATAAATGTGCACCCCATTTTCCCTCCGTGCACTAAGGGCAGCAGCAGACCCTCTGTGCTCCCCCTCCTACTCTGTCTTCTCATATACATCCCACTTACAAACATTAATTCCCTGCATCACTTTCACAGACATCTGCTCCTCATTTTTAGCCTGGTCACAACCAATACCAAAATAAGCCAATAAGTACAAATTGGTGTGGCTGTGTTTTCATTCCCCTGTTGCTCTTCAGGAAGGATGATGCTTCGTTTGATCATATGCCTTCCCTGCCAAGAGCTATTTCACAGCCAGGTTAGATCGTCTTCAGGAGTGTGCTGGCGAGGACAGGAGGTGCCTCTGACACCTTCTTCATTTCAATATGATTCAGAGGTTGCTAAGTCCTGATCTTCTGTTAGCTATATCCCCAAACATCCTGTGATGATAGCCCGTTATCTGACTTCAGCCTTTCCAATCTCAACAGGAGCAGTTCCTGGCCATCTGCTAGTTAGGATCTTGTATGAGTGATGCCAGCCACTGCTCCCCTCCAAGCTCAGGGCCCTCTGAACTTCTGTGTGCAAGAAGGACTTAAGGAAAACATTTTCTCATCTGAGCATGAGAGCAAGCAGAACCTCATCTCTTCTGAAGATGTCCAAAAGAAAAATGTCAAGTTCTGCCTGAACATTTGAATACACTATGTCCAAGGACACTTCTCCAAGTGTCAGGAGAGGTAAAAGTCTGAAGAGGAAACACCATAGCTGCAAACAATTTCTAATTTTGGGGAAGGTGGGGGGAATCCAAGAAACTAGGAAGCATAATCAAAGCAGATATTTATTCGCTGGTGGGTGTCATAAAGTAAAAAGAACCCTAGGGAATTCCTTTTGACATTCTCTGTTACACAAATGCCTTGTAGATCGGAACATGACTTTTAAGAGCTGTCAATTGATTGTCAATTTATCACAGGAGGAGTTAACCAGCGTAATCAAAATATCTGGCAATCAGCTGGGAGAAATGCATACAGTAATCTCTGATAAAGTCATATTCCTTCTGCTGCTGACACAATTAAGTTTTTGGTTTCATTGCAGAAATACAAGGTGGAGAAATTAAGCTTCAGGTGAAACTGGTCATTTATTCTACTTGACGTAAAGTGAAATGCTGTCAGAAAACAATCCAAAAATATTTAATGAATATTGAGTCTTTGGATTAACTCAGCCAAGTTTGAGTCCTTTAAGCATGTGTGAAGCTCTGGAGTTAGCTGGTATGGGTCTGTGGAATGCATATTTTCATTAGCATTTAATGCTAATTTAAGTCACATATCATAGTTATGAGTGCAAATCACAGCACAAGCACAAGACAATGTGGTACTTCAATCTGAACACTAACTGTCAAGACAGATCATAAATATCCATGTAATTTTGCTGTGGTGATAGTCATTGTATGTTTTAAATATCATGTAGTTTCAGAATCAAGAGACTGATTTGATTCAGATGGGACAGATAAGCCCAAAGTCACTGAATCAGTTAAGACCAGCTTTTTCAGAGCCTCACAACTTCTTAGCACAGGTACAACCGTTCTCCAGAGCAGCAGTTCAGAAAGCACAAGAAGCCAAGCACAGGTGCCTAGGAAGAAAAGTGGATGTCCCAGCAAGCCTCAGGTGGAAAATCTCCCTTTGATCCACAAATGAAACTTCTGCCCACATGAGAATGGTTATTAGCTTACTTAAGGAATTTCTTTATCCAGCACAAGAAATATCAGTTTCTTATTTAAATAAATGATGTTTAAAACGTAAACCAGACATAAAGTAAGCAAAACCCCATCTGTGTTTCCCCTCAGTTTATGCTGGTTTAGGTCCTTCAGCCAGAGCCAATCACAGAATATCTCAAGTTGGAAGGGACCCATAAGGATCATCGAGTCCAGCTCCCAGTGAAGTTGTATTGGTCAGGTTTGTTTTAGGGGGTGGGACCTTGACTGTGTCCTTGCAGTGTTTTCCCTCAAGACAGCTGCTTGCCTGGCTGAGCTCTGCCCTGTCTTTGTACCTACCAGGATCTCAGAGGCTGTTGCTGCCTGAGGGATTCCCAGACTGAAGGAGGATGTATAAAGAGAAAATGCTGCTCCAGCAGTCAAACAGCTATGAAAACCTGCTGGGAACATTCAGATAAGGACTTCAACTTTTTTTCAGAGGTCAGATTCTGCCTTTCTGTGCTGTTTGCCAACACAGTGACAATATCTGCATGTGCTGCCTTGGGGGTTGATAGATTTCTTCAGGCAGAGCCATTTTTCCTAAACCAGGCTAACCACAGAAGCGATTTCTTTCTCTTCTCGCATAACGGATCTCTCAATGGTGGCCTCAGCCCTTCAACCTATTGACCTGATGTCCACAGCACCATGGCACTGTGCTGTACAGTAATTCAGATGCATCACTGAACCCACCATACTGCAGCTTTTCTGAGCCTTGGCATAAGGGGGTAGAATATCATCCTCTGTGTTTCTTTGTGCTTGTACCTGTGTGTCATTACTTAATCTGCATATACCGGCTGTTAACACTAGGCTACTTGATTTCTTTTAGTCCTTCTGCAGATGTGAGTATTCTTTCAGGGCTCACAAAACCAGCAGCACTTACCCATCCATTGCTTCATATACTGCCTTCAAATTTGATGTGCAGAAGCAAATGAGTAAGTTCAAACTTCTGAAGGTTGTGATATCCCCTTCCTTGGTTGCTTCTGGGCCTCTGTATTTTCTGCTTCAGAGGAGACGACATAATCTATAAATCTCTGCCTTATCTTCTGCTTAGGTAAATAGATGTTGCTCAGATTTATGTATGTTTTACACAGCAGGTTTCAAATGCAACTAATTTAAGTTTTGGCTCAGCCACAACAATCATCTCTCCATCTGCTTAAGAAATAACCCCTATTTTGTACCTACTGTTCTTTGCTTTACATTGAGGACATCTGAGATGCACTTTGATGATTTAGCAAAAGATCCCACCCCTGCAGGATTAGCATGATACTTGCTACATGTGTAAAATGCAACAAGGTTTTCTCCTCTTTTTATGTAAACTCACCTCTGTTTCTATAAAAATGTGAAGGTGTATTAGCCCCTACAACAGAAATACTAAGAGGTGTGCTGGACTTTGCAGACATTTGTTCTCTATTATTTTATCAATACTCATCCTAAAACCTTTGCTTGCATTTCTGTTGCTTCTTAGGATGGTCTGACAGTATTAATTATTTTTAGAAGTGAAATGGTTTATTCTAGAGCAGAGATCTCTGATTTGGCCAAAGCATATGGTTTTCACACACTAAGCCTCTAAGCCCTTTGTGCTAGTAACCACTTGTTATTTATAAGTGAGCAAACACAAATATTTACCTTTGGGCCTCTAAATTGTAACACTGGTTTCCATCCAGAAGGGTGCTATCTTACAACTAATATCTGAGAACGGTATTATCTGGGGAGGGCACTGTCACACCCTTGGCTAATGAGCACGTTTGACAAGTGTGATTTCAACAACACATAGCAATGAAATTAAAAGTTTTCAAACATCCCCTGTGATACTGAGAATATCAACACTGAGCTCCTGGTTAAATGTTCCTGTTTCAAAGCTAGATGTGACCCTGAAAGCTCTGAGTTTCTGCTCACACTGCTCACACGAGTGGAATGGAATGGAATGGAATGGAATGGAATGGAATGGAATGGAATGGAATGGAATAATTTTCCCTTCCAAATGAAATTGCAACTATTCTATTCTTTTAGTGTGAAAGGTGAAAGGGAGGCATGAGACTACAAGTGACAAGTGTGAGAGAAGGGGAAGGAAATATTTGGGTTAGATTTGGACACAGGATAAACACAAAAAATAAAAATGAGATATTACTCTGCAGAGCAAGAAAACAAAGTAACATGTACTGTTCTGGAGGCACTAAAAAAATACAGAGTGTCATGGATAGGTGAGCTGACTTAAAAACTCTGGGCTGAGTACACCACAGTAAAGCATGGGTATAACAAGTAAAAGCCTCAGGAGCTCACTGCTGTCTCTCTCTTAGAATTGACCTCTATGGAAAAGACACAAGAATGTGAAGGACTTGGGATGCTGAAGACACGGACCCCAGATGGCAGCTTCTCCTGCCACCTTGTCAAAGCAGCCAACCTCAACTTTCTTTCTTTGGCAGCCCTGGAGCAACAAGCCCCCAGGATGCCTCAATAAATACCTGCATGGTCATAAGAAGGATTAGAAGCAGCCAGATGATCATAAAATTCACAGTTTTCAGTGCAAAATCACACCAATTATGTCAAGGAAACACAAGATTTTTAAGATCAGACACTGTAATATGACATGCAATTTTTGGATCACAAAGGTCATTTAGCGTAACAACCCACTCACCTCCTTACTTCACCCCACACCATTTGCTATTGCAGACCCATCAAATGGGTTTATACACCATGATCTCCACAATGAGCTGCCTGGCTGCTTGCAGACAAATCTCAGTGTTTTCCCTAATAGTGTAGCAGGGGAGTCTAGGATGGGTTACCTGAAAAATAAGCCTTATTTAGCAAGTGGAGATGGCAATTATACTGTCCCTGTGTTTCTAATGCAGTCAGGAAATTACTTTCAAACAGGACTACAAGATCTAGTGGCTCCAGATACACTCGTCACCTCATGTACCATCCAAAACCCAATTAATTTACCAACATAGAAGGAGGCAAGATCTCACAGTGATTAACAACAGTCTGAAGAACATGGTTTCAGCTACAAAACTTGGTAATATACTGCCACTTAACTCTGCTGGGAATCCCCAAACTGGCTTTGAACACGCCATGAGGACACAAAACCAGGACATTGTGGTACTGAGACCTCAGATTATTTAGGAGATTCATGGCTTAAGGAAACAGCTATTAAAAAAAATGGGGCTGTCATGGCTGAGAAATAAAATACGGAGAGAGGCTATCTATTGAGATAATCTGTTATATAGGCATCAGGTTTCCAAAACCAGAAGCTGAGGAAAAAAAATCTATCAGGAGACCCAAGAATAGCTGCAGATTTCTGCCTGGGACACAGGCACGCTCTTCGCACGTGTATAGCACGAGAACATCACAGCCGAGACACAGAAGACATGACACTGCGATAGGTCAAATGGGGATTTCTGGGCAGGGATTCCCCAGTTTTTGTCAAAAAAAAAAAATCTCTAGCTTGCTTTTACTTTTTTTTTTTTTTTTTTTAGTGTGACCCAGAACAACTAAGCTTCTTGCTTTCTTTTTATGGGAGAGACAACTTAGGATTTCTCCCCTGAAGCAAGAACTGATGACACTGATTACTGGAATTATCCTTTCATTCTAAATAGGCTAAGAAATGCTAATTTCTACCAACCATTTCATACAGCTGATATGCCTGGAGTGTGATAATTATGCTACAAAAATAAACTGTTGCTATCACAGTAAAAGATCAGAGAAATGAAAAACACACCAATCTAGCTGTTGTCTCAGGGAGAGCTTGTAAAGGAAATCTTGTGTATATTTTGGCAGTGCTTTATCTGTGCTACCAAACCTCCAGCTGCCAAGGTCTTATCTCCTAGCAGGTTGATAGGTATGCCGGTGTTTAAAAAAAATGGGTGTGTTCCAGGGGCTAAACACAACCTCATTAAATAAACTTGGTTGATGAGGCTGCCATGGCAGCATTACTGAACGACATGTTCCCAGTATGTGCCTTCATGAATTCAGCATGTCAGTGCTGCTTTGTCTAGCCAGTTTTGAATTGCTCAGTTTCATCTTCTCCAGCTGTAAATCATGTTGCTTAATTAATCTTAATTAAGCGTTGTGGGCATCTCTTGAGCTCAGTTATCTCTTTATTTAATTACAGTAACATACCATATAATGTTCTCTGTTTGATGGGATGTTTTGCACAATAGTTCAATCCAGAAACTGAAAGAATTAATTAGTTATTAGAATATGCCTCTAAACGGGTGGCCAAGTAAACTGCATGTTTGTCACAAATGCCTGGACTCGTTAGTCATCGTAATCTATTGCTGATATTATATACACAGGATCAGGAACACATTGCCCAGTTCTGTGGCTCTCAGATCTCCACAGGCTCTCCTGGGGTAGGAATCAGACTAATATTACACAGAGAGATCTGTCAGCTGAAGGGCCTGGCCACAGCCCAGGAGAGTTCACGGTTTCGCTCTTGTTCCATCAATATTTATGCCCCGTGAACTGCTCCCTCTGTCTCCCCAGCTGTACAGTGCCATGGTCTGAGCCATCTCCCAGCAGGGACCGACTGCCCAGGGGACCGTGGTACACCAGCACCAACTTGGGTCAGAGAAGAATCGGACAACACAGGACCACTGCTTCCAGAAAAGCATCTTGGTGTGTGCGGTGGCTTCACCCCAAAAAGGACATTTCCTTCCCTACCACTTGCCCATGTATCTTTACAGGGCCATAGTGGTTTCTTTTCTCAACAAAGCCCAGAGCTGCTGGCCTCCTCCTTTTCTCTGCCAAAAAAAGAAGCTGGGTCAGTAAAAAACTGGATATTATAGCAAAACTCTTGCAGCAAGGACAATGCCGAGCAAAGGCAGAGGACTCCCCCAAGCAGACTGCAGCTGCCAAGCTCCCAGGGCAGCCTGACCACGACCACTGCTGCATCGCTGGGATCTGCTTTGCTCATTGACTCGACTTGTGGCACTCACCCCGTGCCATGATGCTCTTCTCACTTTGCTGTGCACAGCTGTTATTCCTTCAGCAATACAAATGGAGGGGAGCACAACGTGAGCTGCATTGGCAACCAGGCAAGGTATGCAGCCCCTGAAGTCTGATTATTTAAGACAAGTGCTTTCTTTCCACCCACTCACACAGACATATACACTCAGTCAAATACACTTTACTGTAAAAGTAAAATGCTTGCTAAAGAAAAACATGCCGAGCCTGACTGGTTTGCCTTCATAATTTCCATGAACTTTCTGCTTCTTCTTGAACTGAGCAGGGAGGTTTAGATGCATCAGCAGTCTCTCCATGTGCAGGACACTTGGGTTTGGTTAGGAGACTGATGAGAACATGATGATCCTTGGAGACTCAAAAATAAGTACTGAGGGGGAATTACTCCAAAGCAGCTCTCATTCATACTTCAGGAATCAGCTTCATCCAAATGGGGAGAAAAATCCAGCTGGCCCAAAGCCCTTAAAAGCTTAAATGCTGGTTTTCCGGTACATATGGCAGTACCATTCAAAGAGCTATGACAATGATACTGTTTATAGCTCTGAAAATGGCGCTGCCATCTGCACCATGGTGCAGCAGCTCTCGTCCCCAGGACGTGGCTCTGCGGCAGGACCCATCCCGTGCCCTGCTCTTCTACGTGCTCAGTGTCCTGCTAAAACACAGCGCAACTCCCCGGTCATTAGATGAAATAAATGAGAATGGAGGCACAATTGCGGTTGAGAAATCCTTGCCACCTTAAAGAAAAGCACCCCTGAAGTTCCTGTTGTGGTTGTCTGGAGGAAAGGACAAGGAGGTGCCAGCTATGTGTTCTTCTGCTGCCGCTGCCACAGTTGGCAGCCGGGGAAGCAGTGGCTTTCCCCCATGCCATTCCCTGAAAATGCTAAGGAGGCTGTTGCAGTGGTGGAAGTGGAATATAGTCAC
Source organism: Mesitornis unicolor (assembly GCF_000695765.1). Taxonomy (NCBI): domain Eukaryota; kingdom Metazoa; phylum Chordata; class Aves; order Mesitornithiformes; family Mesitornithidae; genus Mesitornis; species Mesitornis unicolor. Next base: position 102,057 of record NW_010203726.1, on the reverse strand, counting down.
ATGCACACACACACATACACACACCACACACGCACACACACATACCCCCCCACCAGTTTCCTCTTCTACCCTGCAGTTTAACAGAAAAAAAAGGAAAAGCCTTC
>NW_010203726.1:85493-101922 GCF_000695765.1 Mesitornis unicolor | reverse complement strand
ACTCTTTCCTGATTCTCCCCATAAACTGGCACATTTTCTTCCCTTCATTTTTGATTAGAGCCAAGATGTTGCAGTGGAAGTGTACCACACTCCCCTCTTGGACTAGTTAATAAATCCTGCACGACTTTGGACATTAATTTCTCCTGGAGAACAAGCACGTGGCATTCACAGGGCATGATGTGCACACTGTGCCTACCGAGCAAACTGCCAGATATCCACTCTCTAATTAATCCCAGCGTGCTGCTCATAATGAAGCATTGATGATTATTATTGCCCTTTCCAGCTGGAAGCCAGTTCTAGGCTGGGTATTTCCAGTTGCTCTCTGAAAGCAATCTTCAAAATGGAAAGATTCATGCTCTGAAAAATTGTAGAGCCTCTCATTTGTGTTGCTGAATCATCTTTCCATGAAAACTGTTGTGACTATGGCCATAACTGCCACCAGGGATCATCCTTATCACGCTAATGCGTTGTTAAAGTAGGAAGAAAAATAAAAAAGGAGGTTCTCCTTCTCCTTGGCAGTGGCATCCTATCTGCAGTCTCCAAGGATGATTGTGGGAAAAGGTTTGTGTTACAAGTTGAAAACACTTCTTCTGATGTCTGAAGTGTTTGAATTAGATGTGTTCCTATGACATGCTCTGACAGCTTTACTCTCAATGCTTTTGAGCCTCAAAAAAACCTCAGCAGGATCTCAGATAACTTCTCTGCAGCCTCACTGAGTATCTCATCAATAACAACTGTGACAAAATCAACTGTGGGACATCAACAAGGACCAAAAACAGAAGCAGAAGAACAAGAAGCATTTTATGATCTTAGTTCTGTCTGTAGCACATGTTAAACTGGCCCAGAGCTGACACAACCTGTGGGGGTGACAGGGGCTCATGGCGTTGCCCAGAAGACCACTGCCATGGTCTGGCAGAGCTACCTGTGCCACGGCCATGAGAAGGAAAGCAAAGGCGCTCACTGGTTGGGAAGGCCTTCTGGGTATTGACTTTGCCTTTCAGGCCAGCTGGGGTGGACAGGACAGCTCCAGCACAGCTCTGAGGCACGTCCTACATCAGCCTTGGTGACCCCACTGCCTCCTGTGCGTTTCACTAGCAGTAGCTGCTTGCCCTCCCTGAGCTCTGCATCCTCGCCTACACAGAGCATCCCCACCACGTACAGTTTTCACCTTCAGTTTAACAGTTCAGGCTGGCATCACTGGTAACTTGGGTTTTTAGAGCAAGGTGAATGCAAGGGCTAAAATAGCGTTTAGGGAGTCCACTTACCTCAGAAATATAAACTACTTCATTTTCTATTCATGGTATAATATAAAGGGCTCTAAAGATCAACACTACCTCAGAGAAAACATCCACATAGGTTTGAGCACGGATTTTCTAAGTGGCAATTTGATTTAAAGGCTTGGCAAAGGGAATATATTTAAGCAAGGTGCTGTATTGTTTTATGAAATAACTGTTCAGAGGCAGTCAATCCTCTTTTTTGACTGTAATTTTTTGGGGGTTATGGATCTGCTTTTTTTAATATTTTGAGAAATGCATGCTGCCAAAACTTTGTAAAGAATTGTTTAAGGGACCAGGACTGTAGGACTGTTTTTGTGTTGCTGTGGCTCTGTAAGTAATTGTCAAAGCTCAGCAATGGCCTAATGAATCTGTTGGAAAACTTCTCCCTTTGACTGTCCCTGGGGAGTTGCATTTGGGGACCCTGTGAAGTGTAGCTTCCTGGCCAAAGGACTTAGCAAAGGTTTTTTTAACAGCAATTACTTGTACCAAAATATTGTAGTGCAGGCTCATTCTGCCCCGACGCTGCAGCTCTCTGCTCTGATTCACTTTGTGAATCTCTCATTATCTTTCACCAGTGACACCGAGGCAGAGTCACCCACCTCCTTAACAAAAGAAATGGAGCAATCCACATTAAATGGGGAGGCAGCCCCAAACCAAAGTACCGTTCTTCACTAACTACATTATTGCAGCCTGCCAAGGCTTCTCATTTCATCACAATTCCCTGTTTAGGAACTGCTAAATTCACTTCCGAATGAATCACACGGCTCAGAGATTGCCTTGGCAGCCTGCATGGGGTTTTTTGCAGACCCTAATCAAAGTAGTGGTGACCTTAAAGACTGTGGTTTTATCAACGTCAAATTGTGAAATACAGCCCTGCACATCTCACAACCAGGACAGCAGGAGTCCATCCTGTGAAGGACCTGCCAAGCCATGGGGTCAGGTCCCTGATTGCTGCTGCTTAGGTAGAGCAGTGCGAGAGGGAATGGACCGTGCTGATTTACACAAGCATGAACTGGCTTATACCAGCTGCATTTTGCTTTTCTGTGTCCTCACTCCTTGTTGCTCTCTGAAATTGAGCTACTTTCACTGTTGTCCTGACCTCTAGGGAGGTATTTTTCACTTTCACCAGGGAACTGAAAAGCCCTACCAGACCAGATGCGTAAGGTTTTGTAACTATTTAGCACAGATTCAATTGACTATAGGATAGAAAAATCAAGATTTTCCTCTCTGTGACTAGCAGAGCAAGTGGAGAGGTGTTCAAGTGTTAGTAGGTCACTGGATTTGGCAGCACCTCAGTTAGCTTGGATTGTTCCAGGCAAAGTTAATTATTTCACCGTAGTGCAGAGGTAGCAGCACACAGAGCTGGAGGCTGTAGATCACCTTTTGCTTGCTCTCTTCAGTTGAGCTTTTTGGAAGAACTGCAACCAAGAAGGATTACAGTTAACTGATGGACATGCCAAGTGATGTTTGTGTAGTGATAAGAGCATGTGGCCACATTATGGGAAATTACAGTGAAGAAATTGCCAGAGGGAGGAAAGCAGACACAAAAGCTCACATGAGGACACTTCACAAATACCTGACACAAAGAACTGAAGGAATAAGTGACACATTAGACATTTACTTTTGAAATTCAGACCTTTTAACTCTCTGCTCAACCCCCATCTAATTATGAGTGCCCAGTAAAGTCTCTTAGATCCCTAAATGCAAAGAAGCCAGAGAAGCTGTGAACCTGCCTCCTGCAAAAACTGCAGGAGCCTCCTGACCTTGATCTAAGAGAGTCTCAGCTTTCCAGCCCCATCCCATTGGCTCAGACAGGCTGGAATTGATGAGAGCAGCTTAGTGAGCACAAAGGGAGTTAGAGATCAGCCTTCAGGTCTCCTTTTTTCCAGAGAGAGACGAACTTGTTTCTCCCCCATCCTACATTGACCCACCACCTCCAGACTAGTAACTGCTTTTGGGTGCACATTCTTGCTCATTTTTTTTTTCCATTCTACATAAGGATTTAAATACATAGATGGTGCAGGGTGATTTTTTTATCTTCTGTGGCTAATGCTCCTCCTTAAGAAAAAAGGAAGATGAGGTGAGTGCCACCTCCTAAGCCAATGACTGCTTAAATACAGCAATACCAAGTAGCACATCAACAACTAAGAAGAACCAGGATGACTTGCCCTTTGCATCTCATTCCAAAGAACAATTGCAAAGGAGTCCAACAAGCAGAGCAACACGCTGCTTTCACCCCGTCTCGCTCTTGCTGCCCTGTGGGCCAGCACAGTGGGGTCCCAGCCATGAAGGAAGCCAGGAGCCTTCCAAAAGGTGACAGGACACAGTAAAAGGATCTGATGGCTTGAGACTGCACCTGCACTCTGAGCATGCACAACATGCAAAAGCAAGTTGAAGAAGACAGCCTGCTGGTCCTAGACAATGGCTTCAGTAAAGGAGTAAAATGAAAAATTACAACACTCAGTGATGGAGCTCTCCCTGAACTGAGATACTGCCAAGGTGTCCTTCAATACTGTAGAATAATGTCTTTTTCATAGCCAAAATGTAGCTTGCAGAGTGCTTGTGTACAGATCCTGGCCAGGAGAGGGTTATCAGAAGCAGCGGTTCCTGCAGAGCATGGAGATGGGTAGGGCAGCTGGAAGCCTAAGGAGCCTCACTAGCACCAAGTGCCTTGGTGAGGAGGAGGAAATAAAAGAGCAGGGGTGGGAGAGGAGCACTTATGGGTGCTGGAGTGCATGTGGTGATTAAAGGAGCTCTGTTAGTGCTCAGTTATCCTGGAGAGCATTGAAAAGGTGAGGGAAAGATCTTATAAAAGGTAGCTATGAGAGGGAGTGATAGCTGTGCTAATCCTGTTCTTACTGACAGTTATTTCAGCTTGAGGAAATGTGTGTGGGTTGGAGTTGTGGAGTTTGTATCTGGGCTTTTCCGAGTGCTTCCCTTTGTCTTTCCTCTCTGAATGTCCAACTGTGAATGCCTGTGGTGGCTGCAGTGCTGGGGACCGAGGCTGCTTCTCATAACCTCTGAGGTGCAGGAACTGGGTCTATCGGGGATGAAATGGTGTGAGGTGATTCTGGCAGTTGTTGCTGGGAGACTGCTGAGCCTGCTCTGGACACTGCAAAGGACAAGAAGATCTCTCCTTTGAGGAGATTTGCTTCATGGGTGCTTTTGTACCTGCGAGTGTATCCAGGGGATAGTCCAACTGGCTCTGAAACACCCCAGAGTCTCCTCCTAGTCCTTCAGGTTTCAGTGATGGCCAAAGACTGGGGGATGCTGGATGTCTGCTGAGGTTTTTCTTTGCATCTAGTAATGTGCTGAGGCATTCTTCATGTTCCCCTCCTGTTTAGGCAGGCATATGCTCTCTGTGCCTGAGGTCCCTACTTTGTGTTAGTCTACTTCAAATCAGCAGCTTATGCAGCTTCCACTGGCTGCTTTCAACAAGGCCTTTGGCAACCCCTTGTTGCTGAGGAATGCCCTTTATTTCTTACAGCCTTTGACGGGATGGTGCCGGTTCCCCATCAGTGGTCGGAAGTTCTGCAGCGCCAAACTTCAAAAGCAGGTTGGGTGCTGATATAGGGAGCAGACTGCAGCCTGATCACAGCCCTGGTTCCGTGCATGCTGCCTCCTTATGCAGGGAACCTGGCTACAGAAAGTTACACATGGTAGAAACAGAAACTGTGTTCTCCACTTTGAACTCTGCAGTCTAAAAGCAACTGTTGAAATCTGCTGCGTCTCTTCAGTATTTGTGTGTCCTAATGAGGAATAAACAAAAGCATTGAAGGGAAAAGGTGAGAAACCTCCTGCCTGTCACAAATCTGTTGGGATAATTGGAGATTTTGTGGTTACTGGGACATACAACCTCCCCAGGGTCTGTGGCTTCCTCAGCTGGACACAGAGAACATAGTATGGAGAGCTGGTGGGGGAAATCAGTAACATTGAGATGCTGGAGCAGTTTTGGGTGTGTGACACTGAAAGGCCAGATGCATTCTGTGTGTCTCCTGATGGGAGATGCAAAAGGCTAGTCAAGTATCATTTCTTATGACTTGTCACCCCAGTTTCAAGGTAGGGAAATTGTTATTGTGACCAACAGCATTCTCTTGGTCCTAAAATGAGCTCTGCTCCTTTTTCCTACCCTCTTTCTGGAATCATCTTGAGCAGGCAGCCAATGTCACACTTTTCCCTTTTCCTTTCTAATGCTGAGCTAACTGGAGCTGCATGTCTGGAAGTGCCTAGTCCCTGGAACAGTCCTGTGATGCTTGTCCCACTGTGGCAGGAACCTAGCAGGAACCCTACACACCATCTGAGGGAAGAGAAAGCCTCAGCATCGTTGGAAGGTTTAACTCACTAAAGCCAGGTACTGAAGTTTTCCACATCCCTATGAGAACCTCTCACAGCTGTATCTAAACTCTAGGAACTAGAAGCCCTGTACGCTTTACGGGTCAGACTTGTTACAGCCAAGGGCTACAGGGCTTCCGTCCTGAGCACAGTCTGTCACATACAGTGTTGTGCAGCTCCAATGTGAAATTAATCCCAGCTTGTTACTGTCCTCTATCTGTATGGTACCTACTGCTAAGACCCTGCACTATTGTAACACAGTCCTTCGAGTGACAACCACCATCATCAGAAGGCAGCGTTGCTGCTGCATGTTGTCCACAGTGTCCTGCAGCCAGGAGCTCACCCTCAATGTCCTGGGGTGAAGCATCCCCAGTCACCTGGGCTTTCTGCCTCTACCCCACGATCTGAAGCCTCATCAAATGAGGCTTTAATTGGTGTTACAATAAATACTGAACAGACAGACACACACAGAGCTGCAGTAATAAAAGGAAGGACTTACAGAGCATGTTCATGGTTAGACAGGAGCTGGTCTACTGCAGAAGAGCAGGAGGAGCTTGGAGACAGAGGAACAGCCACTTAGTGCAGAAAGGAGGAAAGACAGACACAGTGAGGTAGTGAAGGGAGAGAGGAAAAAACACAGAGATAGTTAACAGGAAAATGCTTTCCAGCTAGCCCAACATTAAACACAAAGAAGTTACATTCCAATAGTGTCAAAGTTAGAGCTACATGCTCAAACCTCCCACTAAAGGAGAAACTGATTTTTACAGTAGTGGTGGTAACTGGTTTAGAACTGTATGAGCCATCAGGTGAGGCCCTTTATTTTCCATAAACCATTTAGGGAATCCTTCAGCTTTTCAAGAATATCCTTTTGCTGTCTAATGATACATGGAATGCTCTGCTGACCCTGTTTTCCAAAAGCTCTTCACTATTTTTCTAGGAGGGGATTTGGTAGCTACATAATATCTTCCTCCTGCTAATTTAACGAGTACCACCAGTCCATTTGGCCTGATTGAGGATCCTTTTCTGAGGAAGCCACCTGTATCTCTAAAGTTTAGGGAGTAGTAACTAGGTTACTTAACTTCTACCCTTGATAACTGACATGTTCACTGCCAAGACATTTTATTTGTGGAGGCAATGTGGACCTGCCACATAGCCCTGGCTGGCGATTCTTGAGCTTTTGACAGCTCTAGTATGCTGGAAATGCTGATCTGTTTTTTTTAAGTACAGACAGGGAAGCAATAGTGCTTTGTTCCCCCTGCATTTTCTGAATTTTTTTCATGTTTTGATCTGGGCACATCAGAACAGGCTGCAGCACTGCCTGTAACCACACCACGTCAAACAAAGAGGTTACTTCTTTATTTCTACTTGATATTCCTTTCATCTCTTCATTTGTGGACAGAAGAGCACATTTTGCCCTCCTGACCCATGGGTGCACTGAGCTGTCTTACACACCAGCCTCATCCTCTGCAGACCTGTCCCTTCCCCAGCAGACTCCCACTTACAAACAACTCTTGGGGATCAGAAAAGAGGAGACTGATCCTCCAACGCGTGCCCAAAAAGAGAGTTCTAGGAAACTAAGAGAAGCTGGTAGCTGAAATCTAGCTGTCTCAGACCTCTGCCTGCCTCTACAAAGAGATACACTTCTGAAGCCCAAACACTTGAATATTGCTTGGCTGGCCTATTTTTCCTCCCCTAAAAGCTACAGAATTGGCTTAAGAGGCTGCAGTGGTGGTGGTAAGTAGCATCAGTGACAGTGACAACATAATCAACAGCTGAATACTATCCTGCTTGGGCATGAAAGCTTTGCATGGCAAATTTAAGCAGAAGGGATGTCTCTCTGAGTTTGCGTTACAGTTTCACAAGAACTGTGGCAGCAACAGCTGAGAACTTGGATTGGTGAAGAAACCAAATTTCTTGCATCTAAAAATTCATATGAATTAAACAATTTCCCTATCACAGAATCACAGAATATTAGGAGTTGGAAGAGACCTTGAAAGATCATCCAGTCCAACCCCCCTGCCAGAGCAGGATCTCCTAAACTAGGTTGCAGAGGAACACATCCAGGCGGGTTTTGAATGTCTCCAGAGAAGGAGACTCCACAACCTCTCTGGGCAGCCTGTTCCAGTGCTCTGTCATCTTCACAGTAAAAAAGTTTTTCCTCATGTTCAGATTGAACCTCCAGTGCTCCAGCTTGCACCCATTGCCCCTTGTCCTGTCATTGGCTGTCACTGAGCAGAGCCTGGCTCCTTCCTCCTGACACTCGCCCTTTACAAATTTATAAACATTAATGAGGTCTCCCCTCAGTCTCCTCTTCTCCAAGCTAAAGAGACCCAGCTCCCTCAGCCGCTCCTCGTAAGGGAGATGCTCCACTCCCTCAACCATCTTTGTGGCTCTGCTATGTCATGAGAGTGTAATTTAGAGGTTTTTCTCCAAGTATGTATGACGTTTCTGAGCCATATTCCAACTATGTCTCTGCTGTTTACCATTACGTGGGTGTTTTTTGTTTTGTTTGTTTGGTTGGTTTTTTTTTTAACTTAAAGGCATATATGGATTTTGCAGGTCACGATGATCTAATTGCCTCCAAAATGTGCAGCACTCAGGTCTGTAATGGAAACCAAAGGGAGAAGCACTGCTGAAAATCAAAACTCTTCTCTTTATTCTGGGGCACCCTGAAATATTTGCTGGTAGAACTCTGTGTGTGTGTGTGTGTGTGTCTATCTGTGCCCACTGACTTCAAACGAGATGTGTGTGAGGTAGGACAGCTCCAGAAGAGCACAGCAGCCCTGCTGCTCAACCATTCATTAAGCTGACAATAAGAAGCCCAAGGTAAGCATGCATAATTTTACAGCCAAATCTTCCAATGCAAACCCACGTGAACCCATGCACAGGGAAAAGAGATTTTTAAGGAAATTAATTTAGCCTTCAGCTTATTTTAAAAGATTTTTATAGGCTTGCTTTAAAATTTATTAAGAACAAAGATTCTTTCAAAAACACAAAAAGAAATGGCGTGTAACTGAAGTGCATCATTTCCCTAAGTTTGTTTTTCTTTTAAGGACTCCTCTCTTGCATCCTGTTTTCTCCGCCCTCGTGTGATCACAGAAGCTGAACGGGGCTGTGCATAATGAGGGAGCTCCAGGGATGCCGAGGCGCTGCAGAAGATGCATCTCCTTGCTGGAGAGGAGGATGTGACACTGCTGGGGTGGAGCTCAACAACTTCCCATCTTCTGCGCTGACAGCACTGTGCTATCGCCGGGTGCTGCGTTGTCAGTGGTGTGAAACCGAGCTCTTTGAAGATCTCTTGGTAACACTTCTTGAAGTGTCATTCGTAATTGCTTTCTTGCCTACGAAGTAGTTGCTTTATGCAGTTCTTGTCTCAAATATTGTATCAAAGCTTTATAAAGTGCTTTCATTGCTAATAAATACTAACTGTGGCACTATAAAAACTTGTCAAAAAACACCATAGGGCATGAATCTCACTGAATAAATTATATGTGCCTTTAATACATTAATGGAAACTGTTACTGTTTCTGTGCCCTACCAGGCAGCTTACAGATCAATCAATGATAAAATTATTCATACATAAAATTAACATAAGATACAACCAGCTTCTTGATTCTTCTTTTCCTTGGTACTAGTACTCAAGCTTGCCTGTTTGGCTATGCTCCATTTCATGTATCAACACTGCATCCTTCCATAGTGACAAATACATATTGTGTTTCCTTTATGTCTTAAAAGGAAAAACCAAACATATTGTGTTTACATTGTGGTTTACACTTAAGCTGTTATGTGTCTTTCCAGAGGTGGCTTCACTTAAGTGGTGGAAAAAGTGCTTCCAGGACCCAGACATTTGGAGCCTTCGACGCTAAAGGGATATCTATACTTCATTCTGAGATAGGTAAGGATTTCAGAGCAGTATAATGCTCCTGTGAGGACGTCACATTATATGATGGGTGACAATACCAAGGCAAAGCACAAAAATGGAGCAAAAAAGAACGACGGGACATACAGCAATGTGAACTGCTTTTTGGTTTTTCCCCTTCATATAAGTGGGTATCTTCTTCTTGGAGAAGAAGATAAGCTAAATTCAGTCTAACATTCACATATTTGTGTTGGATGATCTGAAAAGCTGTCCAGAAAGGGTTACTCTTTACAGCAGTGTTTCCCAAGCTGTTTTGGCCTGTCTCCTTTCAGGATAGTACAGAATGAAGGCTGATGCCCTTGCAATGCCACACCAATGCCTGGCTGATGCTATGGGCCATGTGAGTACCTGCCTGTCTTCAGGTATAGGGAAGCTATATTCAAGTGTTTGGGCATCAGAAACATGTCTCTTCTGTAGAGGTGGGCAGAGGTCTGAGACAGCTATGAGCCTGCAGTTACCTGGGGAGAGGAATTTTTAGTAAATGCATTAACTATATGTAGCAGAAGAAATTAAAGAGACTTATTTTTAAAGAAGAAACAGAACTTTAAAAGCACATAATAGTGAAAGCTATTAGAAATGATGAAAGTGTTCCCTACAGAGGATGAGGAATCCACATTGTCTCTGGAAATTTGAAAACAGACTTGGGGTTCTGAAATGTGTCAGTCACAGGTTTCCCTGCCAGGAGTTACTAAACTTTCATGTTAAGATATGACTACTCTTCCCATTATAATGTCTGCAAAATACAAAGGTTCATAGTGAAACAAGTCTTCAGATCATAGAAATTCAGATGGTTTGATACCAGTAGTAAGAAAACACATCTGGGTGTTTCCCTGCAATGTACAGAAAAGACTTCAGATATTAAAGAGCTTGTATGTCTCAAAGGAGAGAACTACGCTTTGTAAGAGAAAGGCAACATGTGTGGTTCAAGGAGCTCTTTAAGCAAGAGAAATCATGTAACTTAATCAGAAATAAATGAAGACATAGGGTCAAAAGGGAGAATCTAGAAAAATCCCCCATTGATAAATTTTCTGATCAATGAAGGCATTGTATGCCAGGTATCAATCTTCGTGATAAAGATGCAACCATAAAGCAAAGCATTAGGGCAACAACAAAGTTGAGTTCCAAACTGCCTCTAAAAATGCTGTCATCTGTGAGGGATGATAATAATGCTGAAGTAGCCTGCGATAGCCAAAGAACAGAAAGAGTAATGCAGAAGTAAGGACTGGAAATCATCAGCTAATGCAGAAATAGCCTTACTCAGCTGTATGTTATGGTTGATGATGTATTTGCAAGATATTATGTGCTCCCAAAGGCATACATAGAGAAATATTGCATCTTTACTGGTGACAAATCCAAAACTAAACCACATCTGTATCAATCGACAGCTTAGGTCATCTATTCAAGAGACAAATGCATACTGAGCAGCAGATGTCAGCAGCAACTGTAATCTTTACTATGCCAAACAAATAAAGACAAAAACCTCAAAATGGTCAATTTACTGTTCTGAAATGTGCAGTTTAAGATGGGAAGATGCTTACAGCTGCCTAAGAACTGAAATAACAGGTGGATGAGTGCTGCAGACAGGCTCACAGCAGGCTGAGCAGGTACCTGCATCTGACAAAGCATGTGAGCCAGGAGGCCGGCGCTAGCAGCTGCCCAGCAAACAGCAATGAAGGCAATGGGGAAGGATCCAGAAAGTGGCAAAATGGTAAAAAGGCAATCAAATCACCGCAGGTGTAGTGAAAGTCCTTGACATTTTCCTGGAGATATCAAAGAGCTGCCAAAAATGCCTCGTGAATAACAGGACTCTTCTCTCCCACAGACAGACCAAAAGCTTCAGAAACAGTTTTTAACTACAGCAATGGGGAAGCTTTTCCACAGTCTGCATTTGCAGAGGAAGAGGTAGTGCATATAATGCTTAAATAAATTCTCCTACAGCAATCGGAAAGGAAGAGAGTTATTTAAAAATGAAAAAGAAAAGTTAACATAAGATTAAAATGCACTTAAACAATTAGCCTTGAGTTTGAGAGATGTCTGCTGCCACAATGAATAACAGAATTTAACAATAACTGCTTAGATTTATATAGCTTTTCTAGCCCTAAGTCACATGGAGCTCTTTGAAAATACTGATATGCATTGTCTAAAACCACTTTGACTGATAAAACCTATTAATCTCTGAAGAGGAGGGAAACAGCCCAACACACTCAGCACAGCTGTGCAAAGGTCTCGGTTGGGAGCTATGCAGTTGGAACAGAAAGGAAGTAGGTGGATAGTAAATCACTATCCATAACAGCATTTATTCAGGTACCAAAATTAGTTTTAAATCCTGTTTTGGCACTCTGAAATGAAGGGAGAGAGTCCCAAAGGAGCTGGAATCAGACTCAGTATGTTGGTATGTATTATGAGGGATGTATGTATTTACCTAAATGTAATTGTTGAAGTTGCATTCAATTATTTAAGCAGTATGTTTTCAATAGGTCTGGGCTTTGCCACGTAACAGGAGGAGATGTCAAGCAGCCCAGCTGCAGGGAGCACAGTGCTGTGTCCAGCAGCGTTCCTCTCTGAGCAAGTGATCCAAGCTCCTGGTGCAATGGGCTCCTAATTACAGCTGGAAGGCAGAAACTCTGCATCTTTGTCCATCCCTTCACACCATTTCCAGCACCAGCTATTAAGCCTGTCTCATATTCCCAATGCAGGACACATTGCTGTTGAGAAACTCAGCTAAATATCATTACAGGACAGACAACTTATTTCTCAGAAGAGGATTTCCACTTCAGGTGCATAATCCTGAATAGATGTCTAGCATCGTGTCATAGGTTCAGGAAGCAGAGCTAGGATTAAATTAGACAGTCCAATAACGGTGCTCCATATTGGTAAGGACTCAAGTAAAATCAGATTAGAGCTTTTCCCAACAGATAATGTCCTGCTTTTTCATCAAGGCCTCCAAACCAAGTAAAATTGCCATTCAAATCACTTTGTGTAGAACAGGAGCTGCTTGCTTTTACTGTCAGGAGACCTAGAAGGATGAAAATGTAAATGTGTGGAAATCCAGCCCATCTTTACTGAATGAGTCCCACCAGAGAGATGACTTTCTTACTGTTGTCATGCACTCCCTTGCTGTTTCCTTGGTTTATCTTTTGCAGGAGAGAGGAAAAGAAACTTGGAGGAAAGCTGCAGATGCTGGACAGGAGGGAAGCAGATGGGAGAATGGCAGTGCTGGCTTTGCAGCGAGGGAGGTGTTTCTGAAGCCCTTGGGAGAGCACTGTCAGAGATCTCCAGGGCTCCGTGTGGAAATCGTGCTTCTGTTCCCGGCCAGCGACTGCAAAATGCTTGGCACACGGTGTTCACTACGCAAACTGGCTGCGCAAAGCAGGGAGAAATAAGAAACAGTGATGCATGTCAAAGACCAGAGAGGTTTAATTGGAAATGACAACAATTAACGTAAGTTACTTAAAGTTTCTATTTGAATCAGAGAGACAGTGAAGTGAAACCCAACAATAATTGCACAGAGAAGCAATGCTGACCTGCAGCAGGACAAGCCATCCCTGTGGCTTCTTCCCCTCTTCCGCTTTTCCTAACAGCACCCTTCCTTCCAGCACCATCCTCCGACACCACTGGAGCTGCTACCATCAGCTCGATCCCTGCAAACTTCTGTAAACCAGGCTGTTTTCACAAACAATACCCAGATTAAGAGAGGCTTAAGTAACAGGGCTGAGTAGGGATGTGGTTACGTAGGCTTTGCTGGTGGCATACAGAAGGAATGGGCAGGACACAGGGTGGTGTGGGCAGCTTCTGGGATTGTGGGACGGAGCCCAGCTTCCCTACATGGCCCATGAAGTACAAAATCCCCACTGTTTCCTGCAGAAAGGGCTCTCCCAGAAACCTCCAAATTATACGGGTCACAGTGCAAACGGGGAGCTACTGAACCAGGGGTTATGCGTTCCCTAGGGAGATGTAAACCAGGGCGATGAGCAGCAAATCTCAGATTAGAAGGAAAGCCTTAATTTCGATCCTGTCCCACCAGAAGATGTCAACTGCCTCCATTAACCAAAGCACAAGTCATACAATTAAAAATAGACAAAATTGAATTGATATTTCAGTTGCTTCCAAACTCCGGATGCCCTTCAGTCCCTTCACTTCCTTACCAGAAACAAACTGATGCAGAAGAGAAGTTCTGATCTTGAATCTTGTGTTAAGCTAAATAACAAAAAAGGGTTTATCTTAGCTCTAATCTCCTTTTCCAATATACAGACATACTGAAAGAGATTACCTTACTAAAATTGAAGGAAACTGGTACTTTAAAACATGTAGGTTTCATTCCTCCATAGGAAATAAGATTAATATCTTGATTTCACTTGGTACGATTACAAGCTTTTCTTTTATCAAAAGTTCTCAGTTTCCTCTGGTTTTTTTGAGCTGTGTACCAGGATTCAGCAGTATCCTGACTATTGGCAAGACAAGTGGGATTTGGGCAAAGGAAGGAAGCACAGATGCCAGCATCAGCTCACTCGAGGACAGGAGTCGCCGTGGGAGCTGGTTTGTACTGGGACAGGCAGTTTGCTTTGGTGCTGGGTTTCACGGGGCTTGGCTGGCAGGTGGGAGCGGGGAAGGGGCAATGTGCACACACGCTGCCCACGCAGCCCCATGTGATGCTTGGCATCCCGGGGAGCCGGTGTAGTGCTGAGCAGGGGAAAGGAGCCAAGGTCACCCCATGCCTCTTCCCACAACTTTAACCTTTCTGCAGAAGAATTTTGAAGTTACAAAACCTGAAAATCTTAGAACTGTGAAGCTTTTAAATTTAGCACAGATCCCTAGGAAAGAAAAAGCAGAGAAGGGGTGGGAGGAGGAACCTTACCCCAGTCTTCAAAGATGATAGCTGAGAGAAAATAAATTAGTGTCTCGACTTCCTACCCTGGGGATAACCCTACCTCAGTAGAAAGCCTACTGCATTTACAAATACAAAGAAAGGCTTTAGCAATAACTTTATAAAACACCCACAATAAAAAATAAGTCTTCCCCCACACAAGCTGGAGGTACACTGTATGCGGGAATGATGGTGGTTGCTTCAGGAAGCACAGACAGGCTCTGCCTTCCCAAAAACATGACGGAGCAGAGCAGGGGCTGTGTCTTAGACGGTGAGCACAGCTTCAGCAAGGCTTTCCAATGCCATTTCTTCCCATAAGCTCCCACCACCCACTGCTTTTCTGGATTCAGCTAATGGTGCAATTCCCACTCTTTATTTTCCTGTTCTGGAGTGTCCCATCCTCTTTTGAAGCTCTTGGCTTTTAGGGTTCTTTTTTTCTGATGTTTGGATTTTAAATGACATGGGAAGGGGCTGCCACCCGTGATGGTGCTGCTGCCTGCCCAGAGGTGTTTGTGCAGCAAGAACCCAAAGGCAATGCTGTACCAAACAGCCCAGCAGCTCCTGCTCCCTTCCCCTTGGTGTGATGTTCCAGTGTCACCCTCAAAAGCCTGGAGATGTGTCTGTGTCACTGTTAAGTAAAAGGGGCCAAAACCCTCCCTGGCACCAGCTCCCATTGACGCACAGCTGCAAGCACGTGTGCATTTTTCACTTGCTGAAGCAAGCAGCCAGGTTGTAGCACTGGCCTTGGCTCTCTAGCCTTTCTCCCCAGCTTTCCTTTTTAACCCTTGCACTTCAACAGTGAGAAGCAAGCTGCTGGAGAAGGTCGAGGGGCTTGGCAATGGCAGCATCAGTAGAAAGCAGGCACAGACGACTGCTGTGGGTAAGTGACAGGACAGCGATGGGAAAGGAGGGAGCCCTTACTGCAGCTTCCCACCAGTCTGGCTGTGGCTGGGGCTGCTCTGCCCTCCACACATCCCTGTGCACGCTGCCACGCTGGGTGCATGGCAAATTGCAAATGCTTTTGCTCAGGGTGGATATAGCCTCTGTGGGGCAGCACATCAGCTGCCTGGAGGGGCTTTGTGAGCCACCAGCTGCCACAGGGTGCCCTGTGCAGTCACCTATTTGTAGACGTCAGGAGATACTGAAAGGCACATCTGTTTCTTCAGAGGAGGGAGAGGAGCAAGGAAAGACAGGACAGTTGTGCAGGTGATGATGTTCCATGTTTTAGTTTGTAGGCTGTGTGATGCTGCACAGAACAACACACGGCCAAGCCCTTTGCCATGTGTGCAACTCTGTTTTTATGGTGATAACTTTTGCTCTTGTGGAACATCGACATTCCCAGACCTGAGGGCTTCTCTGCTCTCACATCCCACATAGCAGATTGTATAATCTCACCCTGCACTTCCTGACTCAGCCCTGTTTGAGCTATTGTGTACCTTCTGGTATTTATAGCTCTCTGTGCTTATAGCTCATGATCCTTCACAACTCCCAGCCACAGTATTTGTGAACGTCACACTAGAAGGCTGTTACTGTGGAGAAGACTGATGCCAAGTTGTAAAATCATGCCAGGGAAGTTGGAACATAAGTTTGATTGTAAATATTGGCAAAGCTGCATAAAATGCACAAGAAAGCTCCTCCAAGAAATGACAACACTCTTTTTTTTTAGTTGTTTTTGAGTCTAATGATCTTCTATATTTTTACAGAATACCTTTTCAGGATTGCAGCTAATGAAATTTAAGTGAAAACCAAATTATCTCTTGCTTAAGATTAATGACATTAGCAAAGGAGAAGAATAGTAAGTGCTATACTCTAATTCCCCAGTCCGAGCCTTTTCCCTGGTACAAGATTGTAACCTTGTACTATTTTTAACTATTTTGTCCAGTTTAGCTTGAAGTGGCAGGATGAGATGAAGCATCTGTATGTACTGTACCTGTCCTCACATACTCACTCTGAAGAAGAAACTGGGAAATAAAAGCAAAGGCACAAAAGAAAACTTTTTCTAGAAGTAAAAGAGGTTATTTTGAAGGTCACTGAAAG